>NC_056727.1:351271858-351479358 GCF_019279795.1 Protopterus annectens
AATCATTCCACTGTACTCAACCCTCATTGTAGAATATAATCATTCCACTGTACTCAGCATTCATCGTAGAATACAATCATTCCACTGTACTCAGCACTCATCGTAGAATACAATCATTCCACTGTACTCAGCACTCATCGTAGAATACAATCATTCCACTGTACTCAGCACTCATTGTAGAATACAATCATTCCACTGTACTCAACCCTCATTGTAGAATATAATCATTCCACTGTACTCAGCATTCATCGTAGAATACAATCATTCCACTGTACTCAGCACTCATCGTAGAATACAATCATTCCACTGTACTCAACCCTCATTGTAGAATATAATCATTCCACTGTACTCAGCACTCATCGTAGAATACAATCATTCCACTGTACTCAGCACTCATTGTAGAATACAGTCATTCCACTGTACTCAGCACTCACTGTAGAATACAATCATTCCACTGTACTCAGCACTCATTGTAGAATACAATCATTCCACTGTACTCAGCACTCATTGTAGAATACAATCATTCCACTGTAATCAGCACTCACTGTAGAATACAGTCATTCCACTGTACTCAGCACTCATTGTAGAATACAATCATTCCACTGTACTCAGCACTCATCGTAGAATACAATCATTCCACTGTACTCAGCACTCACTGTAGAATACAGTCATTCCACTGTACTCAGCACTCATTGTAGAATACAATCATTCCACTGTACTCAGCACTCATTGTAGAATACAGTCATTCCACTGTAATCAGCACTCACTGTAGAATACAGTCATTCCACTGTACTCAGCACTCATTGTAGAATACAGTCATTCCACTGTACTCAGCACTCACTGTAGAATACAATCATTCCACTGTAATCAGCACTCACTGCAGAACTGTTCTGCTGAGACTTAATTATTAGCTTGTTGTTAAGCTTTTCTGAAACAAGTCTTATTTCTCCCTGACACTCCCATTACAGACAGTTTGTCAGAAATTGAAGATGGACTCTTAAAAGTAAAACAAATAAAAGTACTGCTAAACAAGGTTAAAACATTTCACGAGAAACAGCGGTACCATGACAAATAACATTAAATGTTTCTAGCAAAGTAATATATTAGTAGTAGTTTACTGGGCTCATATCCTCAAGATTTACACATTCTTAAGGAGTGGTGAAACAAATATTCTTCTAACACAAATCTTTTGGGCTAGGTCTTCGGAATAATACAATCGCACAAACATAACAACACCAAAGACATCTTTTATATTCAGTCATTACTAACATCTACTAATCCTAAAACGGTAAATTCCATCCAAAACATTCAATTAATTAGGAATCAATTAAGAAACAATGATTTTAAAGGCATTACTAGCATCTACCATTCCTAAAGCAATATATTACCTCCAAACCATTCGGTTGATTGAGAAATAACTAAAAAACATGATTTACAGAGACATACATTGGTTTAAAAACATACTAAACCCATTCATACTACTTCCTAAGTTTCCTAGCTTTCAAAACAGGTTTAAGAGGGACACAGTCATTCAAACCAGACCCACGATGTGCCTCCATTCTCAAAATCCACTGAAGCTCAACACTTTCAGTGTCATTCACCATTTCACCCGACCTCTTGTTCTCCATTTGCACATGTACCACCTGAAATAAAAAAGTGTGCGCTTCCCCTTCTGCAAGACTATGTTTCTTTATTACACTATAATCATGCCCTCTCTTAAAGCAGTACAAGTGATTCCTGATCCTTTCCCTGAGCCGTCTATTGGTCTTACCTATATAGAATTTAAAACAACTGACACAATGGGCAACATATGCAATATTCTGTGTATTACAATCAGCACCCAGCTTTAAGTGCCATAAATACCCACTATCAGGGTGTCTAAAAAACCTAGACTCATCAATATACTCACAGTAAGAGCATGCTCCGCATTTATGTGTCCCTACTTCCAAGGGGCTCATACTACTAAAAAATCTACGGTAGAAAAGTTGTTTAAGATTTTTCCTGTTCTTAAAGCTGAACCTAGGTCTATTACCTACCAGCGCACACTTTTTTATTTCAGGTGGTACATGTGCAAATGGAGAACAAGAGGTTGGGTGAAATAGTGAATGACACTGAAAGTGTTGAGCTTCAGTGGATTTTGAGAATGGAGGCACATCGTGGGTCTGGTTTGAATGACTGTGTCCCTCTTAAACCTAGGAAACTTAGAAAGTAGTATGAATGGGTTTAGTATGTTTTTGTATGTCTCTGTAAATCATTTTTTTAGTTATTTCTCAATTAACTGAATGGTTTGGAGGGAATTTATTGCTTTAGGAATGGTAGATGCTAGTAATGCCTTTAAATCATTGTTTCTTAATTGATTCTTAATTAATTGAATGTTTTGGAGATGTTAGTAATAACTTAATATATAACATGTCTTTGGTGTTGTTATGTTTGTCTGATGAAGTAATGTGTAACATTACAAAAGTGCTTACATTAAAAGTTTTTGGATTTTTACTAACGTCTTTTGGATTACTGTTGTTGTCTTCTGCCACTGGGTTTTGTTGCTCTTGCATTATTGCATTTACTCTCTGTTCCTTTGGTTTTTTTGTCTTTCTTTATAGAGTCAATATCCAACCTAAAGAAAACTTTTCCCAACCACGACCCATCTCTTCTACATGCCACCTCATCTAAGTCCCCAAATAATTTCTCCCCTATGTTTGAGCTTAAACCTGTCTCCACTATCTACATAAAAAGACTTCTATCCAAACTTAAACCCTACTCCAATATACCTGGCAACATACCCTCTTCCTTTCTCAAGTCTGCTGCCAATGGTATAACTCTCCCAATTAGTATCCTAAATAATTTCGAAACAGTCACCAAGGCCATTGATGAGGGAAAGGCAGTCCATACAGCCTACCTCGATCTGGTGAAGGCCTTCGATACAATACCCCACTCGGGTATCATTGAAAAACTCATCAACTTAAATGTAAACCCATACATCACAAGATGGGTTGCAAACTGGCTGAGTGACAGAACCCACAGGGTCAGAGTTGCTGGCGCCATGTCAGACTCAAAGCCTGTCACAAGTGGTGTCCCAAAGGGCTCAGTCCTGGGCCCACTCTTGTTTGGCATCTACTTTTCTGAAGTACAAGCAAACACAGGAGGGTTATGGCTGACAAAGTTTGCAGACGACTGCAAACTGGGTGCCGTAGTCGAAAACACATCTGACACAGATATCCTTCAGAAGGGTCTCACAGAAATGGATAACTGGTGCCAGAGTCATGGCCTAAAGTTAAATGCCAAAAAATGCATAGTCATACCCTTCGGGAAAAACAAGGTCACCCCTAGCTACCATATAGGTGGCAATCCACTGAGCACAGAAGAAGTTATCAGGGACCTGGGGATCCAGGTTGACAGCAGCCTGTCATTCGACACCCATGTTGCTAAAGTAGTTAGGAAGACCTTCTACATTGCCCACCTTATCATGAAGGGATTCACATCTAGATCAAGGGAGGTCATAGTCTCCCTATACTCATCACTCATCAGACCAATGATTGAGTACAATGCCCCATTCGGAATGTATCTGACCTGACACTTGCAGCAGCTGGAGAGGCCACAAAAGTTCCTCACCAAAAGGATAAAGGGTCTCAAAAATCTGACCTATGCTGCCCGACTGAAAGAACTCCAGCTCTATTCAGTCGCTTACCGCTTGCTCAGAGGTGACCTGTGCCTGACATACAAGGCCATGTCAAACCTTGATTTGATGAACATGCTTCACCTCAAAAAATCTAGATCCATCAGAGCCACAAGGGCGGGAGACTTAAACCTCAACACGGCTATTAATAGGACGTGCTGGAGGGATAGATTCATCACCCAAAGACTCCCTATGCTGTGGAACAAAATCCCGGTATATGTGAGGCAGAGCACCTCGCTGGCCTTGTTCAAGAGAAATCTTGACCAATGGATGGGAGATCGCAGATATACCCCAGGGATTACCTCAGTGTCACTGCTCAACAGAGGCACAGTGAAATAATGGGCATAGTTCCCCAAACTAAAGGGGTGGCGTAAGCCACAAAACTATGGGCTAGGCTTGTAAATGCCCTCGGGCAGATAGCCTAGTATGAACCTATGAACCTATGAACCTATAAAGAAATCCTGTGCCCCTAAACTCTAGTGTTCCACCTTTATTCTTCCTCTCCACATGGGAGGCAAAAACACTAACATTTAAACGTCCACCCTATAGCTCTTCTCTCTCCAATCTCCAAAATCCTAGAAAAATGCATTCACCTCCAACTTATGCCTTTTCTGACTAAAAAACAACTTCTTACCCCTACCCAACATGGCGTCTGACCAGGACATAGCACCATAACAGCTCTACTCTCATTCTTAGAAACTATCAGTCAAGCCCGAGATTCTGAGAACTTAGTATCCACAGTGCTCCTAGATCTCTCTAAAGCATTCAATACTGTTTCCCATAAGCACCTTCTAAGTCACCTCTCAAACCTAAATCTCTCCCAAAACACACTTTCCTGGTTCTCAAGCTATATGTCAGATAGATCTCAGGCTGTGAAATGGAAAAAAGGCACCTCACCTTTCTTACCCACCCTACCAGAGTACCACAGGGGTCATTCTTCAGACCAATGCTGTTTAATATCTTTATCAATAACTTTCACTCTGCTATTCCTAATGCCAAAGTCATCCAATATGCAGATGACTCTACACTTGTCTGCTCTGCCTCTAACCACCCTGAACTCCTATCTAAAACTCAGACTGCCTTATCAACTACTGAGATCTGGGTGCACCCAAATCACCTTTCTCTCAATGTTAACAAATCTAAAATACTACTATTCACACCCTCAAAATCTTTCTCTTTTGTTAAAAATTCCTTCTAAGTCCTTAGCCAAACCAACTCTCCGATCGAAGTTGTTCCCTTTGCCAAACTACTCGGTGTAACTATAGACGAACACCTCAAATTCAACATCAATATACAGCAAAATATAAAGAAAACTCACCAAAACTAGGTATGTTATACAGGAACAACCACTTCCTCTCTACTTCTACCAGGCATACTCTGGCCTCCTCTTACCTCCTTCCCTCCCTTCTGTATGGTGCCCCACTACTAACCAACCTGTCCTCTTCCATCACTTCCAAACTTTAAAGCTGTTGTAGCAAAATATCTAAATTTGCCACCAAAGCCAAACATTCCACTCATCACTGTGTTACCCTCCAATCCCTGAACTGGTTAGAACTGACAAATTACCTGGACTTTCTCCAACTCACTACAGCACATAGACTAAAATTTAATCCAACCAAATGCCCCGCTATAACTAACATCCTTCCCCCATACACCCCAAATAGAACTCACAGATCTGAACACCAAAACGTTTTTGCTGTCCACAAACCTAAATGTCCTGCTGGACAACTTCTCATCTCCTTCTCCATAGGTAAGAAATGGAACTCTCTCCCTTCCATACTAAGGACAATGTCAAACACAAACAACTTCAAAACTCAGCTTTACACCTATCTCTCCTCCAAATGGAAATGTAACTGCATTCTCCCTACCTATAACTGTTTAACAAAAGCCCCTAGGAGGGCATTCTTCTGAATTCCTAAGCACCTTATAGCTGGCTATAACTATAACTAATTCCCATACAATCTCTCACACTCTGTAAATATTATAAATAGCTTTTGACTTTGGACTTTGTGTGAATTTGTTAAACTGTATCTGCACAATATTTTTCCACTATGGGCAATATTGCTCACACATTGTATTATTTGATATGTATTTGTACTTGTACTTTTACTGTAATCTATTTCATGGAGCTTTTCTCCCCTGGCCTCCACTGAAAACAGGCTCTCTGGGCCTAGTGGACTTCCTCGGTAATCAAACTGGAAATAAATCAAACTGGAAATAAATAATAAATAACAATAAACCTGTTATGAGTTTCTGTACTGTGAGATCAGACTGTAACAGCACTTTTGTGTAACATTTGTTGCATACACCCTAACTGCTGTTGCAGTCTTATATTAGAAAAGGGATGTACTTTCACTCTCAGTGGTCCCTGAATATCTTTCCTCATGTATCAGCGAGAGTTTTCAGATGTCAATCTGGAAGTAACTTATTGAAAAGAAGGCAGTATTTCACAACTGTCCCTGAATTCTCCCTACAAATATATTAGCTTATTGTCTATACAACAGCACTCTCTAAGTGCTTTACTAGGTTTTAAAACCAGTAAAGCACTTCAGCTTTTTTAATATAAGTAGTAGTACTTGGAGTAAATAAAACTCCATGCACAGTGGGTCTCATCAATCATAACCTGTTCTATGTTATATGTTCTCAGTGAGGATTCCAAGATTCAAATTTCTGGGCAACCGTGTAGCAAACACATAATGATGTGGTTACATTCAGAGACCAGATCATAACCCTCTATATTGTTGTTTGTTTTCTTTTCTACTAATGTATATAAGCCTGTCTTAATTGACAATTTAACAAAAATGTTTAAAAAAGAAAAATAAGTTGGGGAAGTTGTGTTATATTTTACTAAACTGTTTGGAAAGGTGTAAACCAGGCCTGTTAAGAAATGAAAGCTTGCCATATATTGTCCAAAAAAGAAATCAGTTGCAAATGGTGTGATTGTTAAAGGTGAAAAAAAAAAAGAGAAAACTCTGAGCAATATGAGGACTTTCTCCAGCAGTAAAAAATTGTCCCTTCTGACAATAGAAAAGGGAAAATGCTCTTGTGATGTTAAACTGTAGTCTTGCAACATATAAGTTGTGTGCTGTAAAATGTATTTGCCGTAACTCTAATATCATTTTGTAAAACTAAAATGTGCATGAGATATAATGGCAAGGCAAGTGTTTTGTTAGCTCAAGCACATGAGCTAGCTGGTGAGCAATGCTGAGGAATAAAGTTTGTTTCAAAATCTAGACAGTGTTATCCAAAAGCATGAACTAGATTAAAAGGTAATGGAAGGCTGGTTAGAAAATGTGACTGTGTGACAAGTGGTGAGCCAGAGACAACAGGTGACTGTTAAATAAAAACAAATTAGGACAACACAGGAGGCTCAGATGCAAAAACTTTACTAGTGTACACCAGGAGGCAAAAAAACATACAATACAAGTATAGAATTCTGTCTGGCATGATATAGGAAATGTTCTACATTTTATACACCATACATTCAAGCTGTGCCCACCTCACTGACGTGGTCAGTCACAGGGCACCTACATCACTATGGTCTACAATATTCTATTCATAAGAAAGTGCTGATGTTATACTTTTTAAAAGTTTTCCCATGAGAATAATACAGCCTTGCAAAGCACCTGGTCAGTTATAATGTCTTTCTGTAAATATTATTCTTTCAAGGTTTCAGTCCTGCTCGAATACAATAGTCAGTTCAGTCTTGTAATACACTTCTTTGTTCTTCTCGCAACATTACTTTTAGCAGCTGTGCTGATAATATTCACAAGGCCAACCATCTCAGAGGAAGGAAGAAAAGATTCAATGCTTTATACATTCATTTTCCTGACCCAGCAGATAATCATTAGTGAAAAACATAAGCTTGCTGAGCTGGCTACTGCCAGGGTCAGAGTTCAATCACACTGCAGCTCCAAAGCTTCAAGCAATTACATGTAAGATCATTCTTACTGCCATATTGTAAAATAGAATAAAATGCATTACATACTATTTGCTTTTAAACTAGCACTTTATATATGTTCAAATACATATTTTTCTAACATTTTCCCTCCTTTTAATACTTTTTATTCTATTCAGAAACATAAGCAATATCATATAGTTCCCTAGCCTTCTCCTTTTAAGGACTTTTAACTAGGCAAGTCATTTGTTTTATATTTCGGAAAGAATTTCATTTGGAACCAATAGATCCAACTCAATGTCTTGGTACATAGTCTCAGTTACAGATATATCAACAAATTCTCTGACTAATCTTTTCATACAGGGTATCCCACAGCAGACACATGCTCCTAATAAGAGCAGAACAACACAAATAGCAATCAAAATATTCATTAGGATTGAACCCCATCCACCAAATAGACTCTGGAAAAAGTTCGTCAGTGGGTTTCGGCCTGGTTCAGTCATGGCCGATACCTGCTGTATTACCTCTAGGTGGTCATTTATCTCATGCTTATTATCTGGTATAAACGCACAGCATTCTTCTTTGATAAGCGCGCATGTACCACCTCCCACCACTAGGGTGAAGTCAAGAGCCATTTGGTTTTGTAGCACAACAGTTCTCATTGCATTAATTTCATCAGTCACAAGTTCGAGAGCGGAAAAAGTTGCATTACTCATTACTTCGAGAAGCTTTGACAATTTTCTCAGCTCCCAGATCGATTTGACTGCTCCATAGGCTGGGAATATTCCAGCCCTGGATATAACACTGTCACTCAAGTTCATATGAGTCAATTTTTCTTTATCTTTCATGAATGGATGATCCTTCCAGCCAGCTTCGATCTTACCCACTGGATTAGCAGATTTCTCGACTGAATTCCCAGTTTTTCGAGCTACATCTCTTATGTTTCGTATCTTACCTAGAGGTAATTCTGCAGTATGCCTTATAGCTGGAACCAGATAACCCAAAAAACAACTGCCGGACCAATTCTCAGGTAGCCATTTGTATGCTTTTTTCCCACAAACAAAATAACAGTTTTCTACTTTAGTACTGATGCGGGTTAACTCTGAATGAAACATTTTCTTGTCTATAACAGACAATTGTTTATGCAATTCAGGATTTTTCTGCACATCTTTTATCGTTGTTTTCATTAAGCTCAAATATAAATCATAATTTGTGCTACAACTAGTACTTTTATCTTTGGCCTTAATATAGCATTTATAAGATACAATTATGTTACAGTTACTCCAACCAACTTGGAGTGTATCATTTTTAAAGAAACAAACAATTCCTCTCTGTGTGATAGGCAAATACAATGCAATTTTGTCCTGTGATCTCACAGAACCTGTATCAAAAAGTAAATTTTCCCAAGTCTCATTTATCCTCAAGGGGACAGTGGACATCAACAGTCCTCCATATGCTGTTGGTATAGCAGTACAAACCCAGCAGTTTGAAATGTTCATAGTCTCTACATATACACGCTTCATAGCCAGGTATGTGTTAAAGTTTGGATGCCAGTCTATAGACAGTTCATCACGTTTCACTACTTTCATTTGTGTGGTTATATGCAAGAAAAACCGCAACAAAAGGAATGTCACCACAATCATAGTCAATAGATGTATAGTTAGCAAGATGGTTAAACAATATCTTCGGGGGATTGTTTTGTATTTTTACTCATTTTGTTCTTGGCCATCCTGCCTTTGTGGTGTATCAGTCACAAAATGTTTATCAAGCTGAAAGTTCTTTACCAGTTTACAGTGCGTCAGGTGGACCCAGGACGACCTCTCAGCAACTTTGACTGCAGTAGGCGTCGCCAACAGTACCTGGTATGGACCTTCCCACTTCGGACTTGTCCAGTTTTTCTTTTTGATGACCTTCAACCAAACCCAGGACCCAGGGGTCAGCACTGCTTCCGGTCTCGTTTGTTCTTTATCTGAAAAAGAGTTCAACTGCAAAACAATCTTATTTGTTAACAATTTCCTCATATGATTAGCTAATGAGCTGTCAGCCTCCAGCTCTGCAGGCATGAGAGCTTTCCACTGTGGCACATAATATGCCCTTCCAAATATCACTTCAAAGGGGGTCAAACCCTTTACGTTTGGAACTGTTCTCATGCTCAGCAGTGCCAAAGGCAAACAGCAAATCCAATTCTTCTGTGTTTCATTCATTAATTTTCTCAACTTACTTTTCAAAATTCCATTGTACCTTTCCACCAGTCCTGCAGACTGTGGGTGGTAAGCACAATGATTCTTCAAGGAGATCCCAAAGAATCTCCCAAGTTGCTGGATTGTCTGGTTGACAAAGTGTGTCCCATTGTCACTATAGATTCTTTCCGGTATGCCAAATCTAGGAATTATTTCTTTTATTAGGGCCTTTGCCACTGTTGCCGCATCCGGATTTTTAGTTGGAAAAGCTTCTACCCATTTGGAAAACATGTCTATAATCACTAAACAGTATTTTTCCCTTCACATTTACTCAGTTCTATGAAATCCATACAGATAGTATGGAACGGATATGGTGGTATAGGAAAACTCCCTTGCTTGGGTTTAAATGCTCCTTGTGCATGATGTTTGTTACAAATATGACATGCTGCACAAAATTTTTGTGTGAAGTTCGTGAATCTGTATGTTTGGAATATTCGATTTACTAACTGTACCATCCCCCCTGTTCAGACATGGCTCTGCCCATGGCTCAACAAAGCTGCATATCTAAATAAATTAGATGGCAATATTGGCTTTTTTTTCCTTGGAGATGTACAGTCCATTTTCGAGGATTGCACCTCGTCTCTCCCATTTCTGTTTCTCAGCTTTTGTAGTCAATGTCTGCATTGTTTTTAACATTTCTAAATCTAAAATCTCAGATGGTTGTAATTCCTCATTCAAAAGTAAAGTTTTTGAGTCTGAGGCTGCTTGCTTTGCAGCTGCATCATCTCGTGCATTACCTTTTGAAATCGAATCCTGTTGTTTTGTATGAGCTACACATTTGCAAATAGCTACTTTGGTAGGTAACTGAATAGAATCTAATAAATTCAAAATAAGTTGTGCATGATTAATTGGTTTGCCAGTGGATGTTATCATTCCTCTATTCTTCCATTGCTGCGCAAAAACATGCACTGTAGAGAAAGCATACTGACTGTCAGTATATATGTTCACACATTTGTCTTTCGCTAGAGTGCAAGCCCGTGTCAAGGCTATCAATTCTGCTGCTTGAGCAGACAGGTTATGCTGTAAGGGTTGGGCTTCTAAAATCTCTGTATCTGTGACTACTGCATACCCTACTAGATTTTTCCCTGTAGGACCCTTCCTGCATGAACCGTCCACATAAAATGTTACCTCGGCATCATCCAAGGGCATATCAGTGAGATCTTGTCTGGGCAAAGTTATTTGTTCAATTTCCTGCAGGCAACTGTGTGGTGTGCCATCCACAGGAGTCGGAAGTAACGTTGATGGATTTAATGTTGTACAACATTCAATTACCATATGAGGTTGGCTCAGCAGTATGGTCATACAAGAAAGATGTCTAGCAGGAGATAGATATGCTATTTTTTCTTGCAGTAAAATTATCACGACTGCATGAGGCACTCTCAGAGTGAGAGGGTGGAATAACACCACTGAGGCCGAAGCCTGTACTGCCATTGCAGCTGCGACTACTGCTTGTACACAATGTGGCAATGATCATGCCACTGGATCTAACTGTGATGAATAGTAAGCTTACTTCCATGCTGTTGCGTCAGAACTGACGTCATGTATCCCTGTTTACAATCTACAGTTTGGAAAAATCTCTTGTGGTAATTTGGAAGTCCTAAAACTAATGATGAAGCTATCAATTGTTTTAGTCTGCAGAAAGCTGTTTCTGCTTCGGGTGTCCATTGTAATACGTCTTGTGCTGCCATTGGTGTTTTATATATTAAATCAGCCAATGGAGCAGATTCTAAAGCATAGTTTGATATCCAACTTCGACAAAAATTAGTCGTTCCCAAGAAGGACATCATTTCCTTCTTGGTCGTTGGTTTAGGTGCCTGTAAAATCACTGTTTTTCTATCTTCATCTAGTATTCTACCTTCATTGGATATTACATATCCCAGGTATCTAACCTGTTTCCTCCAAAGTTGTAACTTATTCTTGTTTACTTTGTGTCCTTGTGCTGCTAAAAATTTCAATAATGCTATTGTATCTTCCCGGCATTGCTGTTGGGTGGGGGCTGCTAGCAAGATGTCATCTACATAAAGCAGAATCTGACTACCTCCTGGTGGAGTAAATCCCGCCAGGTTGCTAGCCATTTCTTGTGCAAATATCGTTGGACTTTCACAATATCCCTGCGGTAGCCGAGTATAGGTATATCTTTTACCCTGAAATGTAAATGCAAACCAATACTGGCTATCAGGATGTATAGGTATTGAAAAGAAAGCATTGCTTATATCTACCACAGTAAAATATTTTTGTTGTGGCTTCAAATCATTCAACAAAGTGTGTGGGTCTGGCACCGTAGGTGCTCTGGGTATTATTGCATTGTTTACGGCTTGTAAATCCTGTACCATCCGCCATTCCCCGTTTGCTTTTTTAACAGGAAATAGAGGGGTATTACATGGCGAATCCAGAGATTCTACCAGTACTCCTTCCTTGAGTAATGCTGCTATTATAGGCTTAATTCCCTGCTCTGCATCCTTCCTCAAGGGGTATTGTCTTTTTTGTGGTCTAAATGCTGATTTGGGTGTAATGGTTACTGGACCTGCTGTTCGAATAAGTCCTACATCTGATTTTCCTGTTGACCAAAGAATTTTTGGTATATCGCACAAGGCTTTTTCTTCTTCTTCTAACAGGAATGCTAATCATCTGTCTTCACTATGTTGTAAGTGTACAGCTGGACGTGTCTGTGTTAGCCAATTCAATTTTTGTTGTTGTTCTCCCTGTTCTGATAATTCTAAATCAGTTTGTTTCTCCCATCTTGTTACCTTTTCTCCTAAGTCTGCCCATCTCACATTTTTGTTTTTTGTCAAGCTGACATGTGGCAGTCTATTGGATTTGTACAGTTTCATGAATTCCTGAGGTAATGAACAGCTTGCTACACTGTTTCCCTCAGTATCCCAATATAAAGTTCGTAATACTAATCTGTTAGCAGGATTTTTGAACAATTCTTGCTCATATTCCTTATCAGGTCCTGGCATACTACAGTAGTATAGAGTACAATGTAACAAATGCTGTTGATCAGTGTCAAGGGAGGGGGCCTTACTGATGGCTACATTCATCAGTTCCTCGGTTACTGCCCCTGGACCAGTCGTAACTAGATCCTGGCTGTACCAGTAAAAAGTTTCACCCTCCGATCGCACCACAAAAGTATCCATTTGTCTTTGTGCTTCCATACCCTGCATAGTAGGAACTACTGCTATGCCAAATATCTGCATAATCTTCCCAGTAAGTTTACTGGACATTTCGCAGAAACTACAATTTTACTTTTCTGAGTCATACCTGAAACAGGGTCAGTTATTGCTATATCATGGGAGAGTGGCTCCCTATATAGCTGTCCATTTGCTGCTTTCACTAATATATAGTCAGGTGATTCAGAGTGTTCTGGTAACTTTGAAGGGTGTATCAAAGTTCGTGACGCTCCTGAGTCACACAAAAATTTCACTTCCCTACCTTCCACCAGAAGTGTAACTTCCGGTTTTGTGTCTGCCAAATAGAGCTCCAAGCTCAATAATGCTAAGTCTAAAACTTCACTTTCTTCATCCTCTACATCTGCTTGCATTTCCTCTGTTCCTTCCACTACATTTACATTTGTCCTTTGTTTGTTAACCTTTCCTGATAATTTTGATTGTCATCACTATCATATAGTCAGTCCTCATCACCTTTATCTTTATCTTCCGTAGTCGCCTTTTTATTTAGCCTGCAATCCCTTGCTAAATGTCCTTTTTTACCGCACTTAAAGCACTCAGCTTTCTTTTTTCTCTCTTCAAAATCCTCTGACTTTTTGTCAGATTGTTTATTACCCTGGGTATTTTTCTTACCCTTTTTACTTGACTGTACTACAAAGACTTCTGCTCCGTCTTCAGCTGTGAAGACCTGTGTTTTCTTTTTCTTTTTACTATTAAAGTGCCTTTCAGCATGTCTAGCATACTCAAGTAAGGCTTGTAGCCTGCTTGTTCAGTGATCTATCATATGTTTTGTAATAAAGCTACTGATAGGGGCAATGCAACCTTTCAAAAATGCATTTTTCAGTTGCTGTTCATATGCGCTATCATTTGTCTGACTTTCAGGAATAGTCATGCCACTATGGTTATTGAAACATTCCAATAATCTACCATAGTACCCATCTACAGTCTCATTATCTTGTTGTATGCATTGGTTAATGCAAGTCCAATCTGCCCTAGGTTTCCATTTTTCAGAGATTCGGTCCGTAAGACCTTTCACTCTGGTGTCTAATTCTGCATCACTATGTAGGAGTGGCTTAAGTTGTGCGTCACGAGCGTTCCAGGTGCCACAAATCATGTGCCAGTCTGGACCTATAATTTGTCTAACTACCTTTTCTACTTCTTCCCTATTTAAATGGTAACTTAGTCTCATACCTTGTAAATCTTGTATAAACTTTTTATGATTAATTTTCGGGTGAGGGATTCCCTCTGTAGCTTTCCGAATATCTTCCGGTGTCCATGGTCTATACACTAGGAGAGTTGGGTCCTGCCCTTCCTGTCCTGCCTGAGGGTTTGGTACCTCGATTAGTGGACAGATTTCTTCACTCTCTTCTAGTGAGTCTCTCCCTATTTGATATAAATCTGTGTCCCTAAGTGTTTTACGTGTCCGGGACCTAGTCTCAATAGGTTCTCTAACGAATGGTTTTAGTGCCCCTGCAACTTCAGGATAACGTGGAGGTGGACTAGCCTGTCCTCCTGCTTCATATCCTAAAAAAGGTATTGGTGGGGGCGGAGGGGGAGGGGCCATCGCTATTACTGTATTATTATCCTCTTTATCTAAAAATAATGCTTTCGCATTTTTAATTTTTTGTTCCCTTCGGTTCACTTCCTCAATCCACCTATGTGCCTGAGGAATGCCT
The DNA here is from genome assembly GCF_019279795.1 of Protopterus annectens. Classification (NCBI taxonomy): domain Eukaryota; kingdom Metazoa; phylum Chordata; order Ceratodontiformes; family Protopteridae; genus Protopterus; species Protopterus annectens. The sequence continues at coordinate 351,286,513 of NC_056727.1, forward strand.
AATTGTTGTTATTTCTTTGCCTGACCTTTTGCGTCAGATTTAAGCTGTTTTAAAAGTTTAACTAACGAAATTTTATTTAGTTTACCGTCAAATTCGTATTTATTAACCCATTTTGTGTAATGTCTTATATTATCTGCTCATTGTAATTGCATATATTTTGCGTCATCAGTTAGGGGCGGATCTCGTGATTTTTTAGTGCACTGGTTTCCCATGTCAAAAGACTGTTACGTAACCCTTTTCTTACCACGTGGTATCTTGGTTTCCTTACACAGTTTATCTAGAATAACTGCCTACCTTATTCTGTTTCCCTGATCTATGACAAAATATACAGTAATTTCTTATGTCCCTGATCTGTACAACAAATCTATGACAATAACATTTACTGTAACCTAGTCCTTGATCTAAAACAGAAAAAAGGCAAAAACCTTCCTACCTGAGCCTCTTAGGTCCACCAGTTCGAGACCGCTCTTCGGCCGCAGATCAGAAAAGTGGCCAGCCTCTCAAGATGACAATTCAGTTGGAGGTCTTTGTGCTTCAAGAAGAACCGTTTCGGTAGCTTCTCCTGCGCAGTATTCAACCACCGGTACACTCTGATCTGCAGCTGTCGAGGGTTTCCGGTCAAACGTAGGACCAAACTGTTAAATAAAAACAAATTAGGACAACACAGGAGGCTCAGATGCAAAAACTTTACTAGTGTACACCAGGAGGCAACAAAACATACAAGTATAGAATTCTGTCTGGCATGATACAGGAAATGTTCTACATTTTATACACCATACATTCAAGCTGTGCCCACCTCACTGACGTGGTCAGTCACAGGGCACCTACATCACTATGGTCTACAATATTTTATTCATAAGAAAGTGCTGATGTTATACTTTTTAAAAGTTTTCCCATGAGAATAATACAGCCTTGCAAAGCACCTGGTCAGTTATAATGTCTTTCTGTAAATGCTATTCTTTCAAGGTTTCAGTCCTGCTCGAATACAATAGTCAGTTCAGTCTTGTAATACACTTCTTTGTTCTTCTCGCAACATTACTTTTAGCAGCTGTGCAGATAATATTCACAAGGCCAACCATCTCAGAGGAAGGAAGAAAAGATTCAATGCTTTATACATTCATTTTCCTGACCCAGCAGATAATCATTAGTGAAAAACATAAGCTTGCTGAGCTGGCTACTGCCAGGGTCAGAGTTCAATCACACTGCAGCTCCAAAGCTTCAAGCAATTACATGTAAGATCATTCTTACTGCCATATTGTAAAATAGAATAAAATGCATTACATACTATTTGCTTTTAAACTAGCACTTTATATATGTTCAAATACATATTTTTCTAACAGTGACATATAAGTTGTAAGAAAAGGTGAGTGCCTTGACTGAGATCATAAAAATACAATGGTGATTAATAGTGCTGTGTCAAAGAGAAAAGGGATAGTAAAACTGGAACAGATACTTTCTGCTAAAGAAAAAAAGTGACAGAGGGATTTAAAATGCTGTTGACTAACATTGTTAACAGTGACCAATAAAAGACCTGTCAAATTAAAAGAGACAAATAAATTGTTGCTTTATCCAAAATCCTCCCTAAATTTTCTATACAAATTCAAGCAGTAAACTAGAGTAATAAATTTGAGAGTTTTAAGCATCCATGAGTAAGTGGTTATGTTAAGACAGAGTCTGGGTACTCTAAAGAAACAGAATGGAAATTTAAGGAATGATACAGAAGGTCGGTAAAACATAACAGACAGAGCCACAGCAGAAAATTCAGGCTAAATCAAGTTAAGAACTAGAATCTATTTTCTTACAAACACAGAGAAGAAACAACAGAGTTTGGAAAATGGTGCATACACTAGAAAAAGTAAAAGAAATGGTGCCTGGGTCAGAGTTGGCTACTTTTTGTTGGGGGAGTGAGAGTTATTGATATGAATGCCCAATTATCTGTTGACAGTTTGCACTGCTGCACTCGATTAATGTGTAAGTATATATTATGCATCTTTGCAGTGCAAATACTGGTAATTTGGTCCCTTCCGTTTTGCCCTTCTTCAGATATATATATATATATATATATATATATATATATATATATATATATATATATATCACTGAGGTAGTAAAGCTGGCACACCTGATCAAAAATCAGCTGCTTAAACATTGCTGGCTTTGTTTCAGTGCAAGATTGCAAACAGTGAGGATTGAGGAGTTTGCCCTTTCCCTGCTACAGAGTAATCTTGGAGGTGATATATGTATATATAAATTTAGCAGGGAGAATGGGGGGGGTGAAGGGGGGCTTGCCTCCTGTAAAAATTACTGTTTTTTTTTTTTTTTTTTTTTAATTATTCATTTTTGAGGGAATTGACCAGCAAGTGTCATAGTCTCATTAGAGGATGCACAGGAAGAGCATCCGGTGTAAAATTTTTGCCACATCAAATATGCGGACAACAATACAGATTTCCATACCAGATTAGTCGAGGCCTGGGTTAACAACAACTGCCTCCAGTACTGTTAACCAACAGAGTGCTGGTGGAAATTGGGAACCTAGCCACTGGATATCCACAAGCCAGTGTATTTCTTTGTGCCAATCTCAAGCCCAGATAAATGGGGAGGGTTACATCAGGAAGAGCATCCAGTGTAAACTTTTTGCCACATCAAATATGCAGACAATACAGATTTCCATACTGGATCGGTCGAGGGCCGGGTTGACAACGTCCACCTCCAGTGCTGTTAGCCAACAGGGTACTGGTGGAAATTGGGCTACTGTTGGCTGAAGGAGAAGGAGAAGAAGAGGAGGAAGGCATGCCTGGAGGCAGGAGGAGAGGAAAAATGTTAGGAGTGTAGAACTGAGGGTAGGAGCTTTGAATGTTGGCAGTATGACTGGTAAAGAGAGAGAGAGCTAGCTGATATGATGGAGAGAAGGAAAGTTGACATATTGTGCTTTCAAGAGACTAGATGGAAGGGGAGTAAGGCCAGGTGTATTGGAGGTGGGTTCAAATTGTTTTACCATGGTATGGATGAGAGGAGAAATGGGGTAGTGGTTATCCTGAAGGAACAGTATGTCAAGACTGTTTTGGTGGGGAAAAGAGTGTCGGATAGGGTGATGTGGTGAAGCTGGAATTTGATGGTGTGATAATGAATGTTGTTAGTGCATAGGTTCTGCAAGTTGGGTGTGCGATAGATGAGAAAGAAAAATGTTGGTACCAGTTGGATGAAGTGGTGGAGACGAGAGAGTGGTGATTGGAACAGATTTCAATGAGCATAGGTTAGTGAAGGGAACAGAGGGGATGAGGAAGTGATGGGTAGATGTGGTGTTAAGGAGAGGAATGCAGAAGGTCAGATGGTAGTGGGTTTTGAGAAAAGGATGGACATGGCTGTGGTGAATATGTATCTTAAGAAGAGGGAGGAGCATAGGGTGACATACAAGAGTGGAGGAAGATACACATAGTTGGATTATATCCTGTGGAGGAGGGCCAATCTGAAGGAGATTAGAGAGACTGCAAAGTGGTGATAGGGGAAAGCATAGTTAGGCAGCATAGGATGGTGGTCTGTAGGATGATATTGGTGATCAAAAAGAAGAGGAGGAGAGTGAAGGCAGTGCCAAGGATCAAATGGTGGAAGTTGAAAAAGGATGACTGTAAGGTGTAGTTCAGGGAAGAGTTAAGACAGATACTGGGTGGCAGTGAAGAGTTACCAGATGGCCGGGAAGCTATAGCAGAGGTGGTAAGGGAGAAAGCTAGAAAGGTGCTTGGTGTGACATTTGGACAGAGGAAGGAGGACAAGGAGACCTAGTGGTGGAATGAAGAAGTACAATAAAGTATACAGAAGAAGAGTTGTTGAAGAAGTGTGATTGCCAGAGAGATGAAGAAAGTAGACAGGAGTACAAGGAGATGAGGCATATGGTGAAGAGAGAGGTGCTGAAGGCTAAGGATAAGGTGTATGGTGAGTTTTATGAAAGGCTAGGCACTAAGAGGAGAGAAAAGGACCTGTACATATTTGCTAGACAGAGGGACCAAGGTGGGAAACATGTGCAGCAGGTTAGAGTGATAAAGGATAATGAGGGAAATGTACTCACAAGCAAGGAGAGTGTGTTGAGAATAATGAAAGAGTACTTTGAGGGGCTGATGAATGAAGAAAATGAGAGAGAGAAGGTGATGATGTGAGGATAGTGACTCAGCAAGTGCAATGGATTAGCAAGGAGGAAGTAAGGACAGCTATGAAAATTATGAAGAATGGAAAGGCTGTTGGTCCAGATGACATAGCTGTGGAAGCATAGATTTGTTTAGGAGAGGTGGCAGTGGGGTTTCTAAACAGATTGTTTAACAAAATCTTGGAAAGTAAGAAGATGACTAAGGAGTGGAGAAGAAGTGTACTGGTGCCAATTTTTAAAAATAAGAGTGATGTGCAGAGTCTTAGTAACTACAGAGGCATACAATTTATCACCCACAGCATTTTGTTATGGGAAAGAGTAGTGGAACCTAGGCTAGAAGGGAGGTGATGATTAGTCAGCGGCAGTACAGTTTCATGCAAGGAAAGAGCACTACAGATGCAATGTTTGCTCTGAGGGTGTTGATGGAGAAGTATAGAAAAGGTCAGAAGGAGCTACCCTGTGTCTTTTTGGACTTAGAGAAAGCATATGACAGGGTGCCTAGAGAGGAGTTGCGGTATTGTATGAGGAAGTCGGAAGTGGCAAAAAAGCATCTAAGAGTAGTACAGGATATGTAAGAGGGTAGTGTGACAGTGGTGGGATATGCAGTAGAAATGATGGATGCATTCAAGTTGGAGGTAGGATTATACCAAGGATCAGCTCCGAGCACTTTCTTGTTTACAATGGTGATATACAGGTTGACAAACAAGATCAGACAGGAGTCCCCATGGACTATGATGTTTGGGGATGATATTGTGATTTGTAATGAGATTAGGGAACAGGCTGAGGAGATCTTGAAGAGGTGATGATATGCGCTAGAGAGAAGAGGAGAGGAATGAAGGTCAGCAGGACTAAGAGAAAGTATATGTGTGTGAATGAGAGGGAGAACAGAGGAATAGTGAAGATGCAGGGAGTAGAGTTGGTGAAGGTGGATGAGTTTAAGTACTTGGGATCAACAGTTCAGAGTAATGCTGAGTACGGAAGAGAGGTGAAGAAGAGAGTGCAGACATGGTGGAGTGGGTGGAGAAGAGTGTCAAAAGTGATTTGTGACAGTAAGAGTGAAAGGGAAGGCCGACAATGAAAGTGAGACCAGCTATGTTATATGGGTTAGAGACAGTGGCACTGACAAAAAGACAGGAGTCAGAACTGGAAGTGGCACAGTTAAAGATTTTAAGATTTACATTGGGTGTGATGAGGATGGACAGGATAAGAAATTAGTATATTAGAGGGTCAGCTCAGGTTGGATGGTTTGGAGACAAACCCAGAGAGGTGAGATTGCATTGGTTTGGACATGTGCTGATGAGGGATGCTGGATATATTGGGAAAAGGATGCTAAGGATGGAACTGCCAAGTAAAGAAGATTTACTTTCCTTTTTTGGGGGTGTTGTTTAACTTTTAAAATTTTCCCCATAGAATATAACCTGCAAAGACCGGGCATTTAAAAGTTTGTAAAAACTTCAAGGTTTAGTGCCAATAATTCAGAGTCAAACACTTTTTGTTCTTCTGTAACAATTTTTGCAGGTCTGTTTACAAAGGCCAACATCCAAGGGGATTCTTTTTATAATTTTTCCTCCCCAACAAAAATTTAGTGAACCCCAAAGCTTGTTACTGGCTTCCGGGTTCAGGTTAATCCCTGAGCTCAAAGTTCGTTTGTAGTTCTTCTTTCCAAATTTTAAAAAAATTGCATTACATCTATTTCTTTTAAATAGAATTTAAATGTTAAAAATTTTTTAAAAATTTTCCCCCTTTTTACCTTTTCTTTAAAACAAAGCAAATCAAATTTTCAAGTTTCCCCTTTAAGGGGTTTTAATTAGGCAAGTTTTTTGGGATTTTTGGAAAAATTTTCTTTTGGAAAAATTAACCAACTAAGCAAACAACCAGAAGAATATAATTTTGTTAACTTTTCATGGGTATCACAGCGACATTTTCCTTTAGGGGAAAACCCATCTAAAATATTATTAGGATTGAACCCCATCCAATAACCTAAAAGTTCTCTTTTGGGGGGGCCCTGGTTCAAAAAGGTGAAAATGCTGTTTTATCTAGTGGTCATTTTTAAAAGAAAAAATGGTATAAACCTTTTTTTGGATAAGCCCCAAACCACTCAAATATAAAGTCAAGCCATTTTTTGTAGAAAATTTTTCAGGAATTTTCTTAGCAAAGTTCAGAAGGTTTTTCATTCCCAAATTCTTAAAAGCTTTGACAATTTTCACCCCCCAGATTTTTTAATTATAGGGGGGAATATTACCCCGGGATATAATGTACTAAAAATTAGTAATTTTTTTTTTCTTCATAATTTTATCCTTCCAGGCCACTTAAGGTTTAGAAATTTCTGGCTGTTGTTTTTAGCAAAACTTTAAGGGATTATAGGGAATTCTGCAGAATGCCTTATAGTGGAACCGTAACCAAAAACAACTCGGAAATTCTCGGGTACCCATTGATCCCTTTTTCCCCAAAAAAATTTCATTTTTTTTTAGTCTAGGGGGTTTCTGAAAAAAACATTTTTTTGTTTAAAAAGGAAATTTTTTATAAATTTCCGGGAAAATTTTCCAAATCTTTATTTGTTTCATTAAAAATATTTTATTTTTTGGAAAAACCCAGTATTTTTATCTTTGGTTATATAGCTTTATAAGATCCTTTTTTGAATTCTCCAACTTGGGTTTTCCCTTTTGAAAAAATTCCCTTGTTTTGGAAATTAAATGCTTTTTGGCCGTGTTAAAGAACCTTATAGAAAATTTTCCCGGGGCTTTTCCTAAGGGAACATGGAATAACATTCCTCATATTTTTATACATTTTAACCCAGATTTGTTTCTTTTACAATACTTTTAAAGCCGGTATTGAAAGGGGGTTCCCAGCAAACTTTTTCCATTTTCAATTTTAAAATTTTTTTAAGGCAAAAAAAAAAAATTAAAATCATAGCAATAAAATTATGTTACCGAGGAAAAATTACCGTTTTTTTTTGGGAAATCTTTTGTTTTGGGGTTGTTTGTGGTGTTGTTGTTTTGTGGTTTTTGTTTGTTTTGGGGGAACCCAAGATTTTACCTTTCCCAAAACCAAAAAATTATGGATTAATTTGGTTTTGCCCTTTTTTTCTTTGTGCCTTTAAAAAACAGGACCCATTTCACATTGTTTCTTTTTTCTTTCCTAAATTTTTTTTTGGGGGGGTTTTTTTTTGTTTTTTTTGTTGTTGGTGTGTTGGTTGAAAAAATTTTTTTTAATTTGGGGCCTAAAAAACCCCCAAATTATTAAAAAAACCCTTTAAATTTGGTTGTTCTCTGCTCGGTGCAAAGGCAACACAACCCAAATTTTTCTGTGTTATTATTATTTTTTCCTTCTTTAATTTTGTCTTTTCCCAGTTGCAGACTGGGGGTGTAACACAATGATTTCAAGAGCCCCCAAAAGATTTAAAAATTGTATTGTTTTACAAATGTCCCCCAATTGTACAAAATTTTTCCGGATAAACAGAATTATTCTTTTTTGGGCCTTTCCATTGCTATCCATTTTTATTTGGGAAAAAGGTTTAAACCCATTTAAACTTTTTATAATTATTTTTTTCCCTTCAATTTTCAGTTCATGAAACCCAATACAGATAGTATGGAAAATTTAAGAAAACCCGCGGGGTTTAAATGCTCCTTTCATGATTTTTGTAAAAATAAACTTGCCCCAAAATTTTTGGAATTGTGAATTTTATGTTTGAAACAAAACGTAATCCCTTTTAAGACAGGGCCCCCAGGGCCCCAACAACTGCTTTAAAAAAATTAAAAAATTTGGTTTCCTTAGTAAAAGGGGTTTTTCCCAATTGCCCCTGTCTCTCTTTTCTTTTTCAGTTTTGAGCTTTTGTTTTTTTTTAATTTCTAAATTAAAATTCAGTGGTTGTATTTCATTCAAAGAATTTCAATTAAGGCTCCTTTTTGAAATCATCTCCTTTTTTACCGAAACCACCCGGGTTTTTGTATGAGAAAAATTTTTCAAATAGCATTGGTAGGTACTGAATGACTAATTTTAAAAAATTTGTGCGGGTTTTTTTTTTGGGTGGATTTCATTCCTTTATTTTTTATTTTAAAAAAATTTTATTAAAAAATATATTATATATATTTAACATTTGTTTTTAATAATTTTAATATCAATTTGTTTAAAATTATTTAAAAATTTTTTTAAAATTTGTATTTGATATATCCCCTTTAAAATTTTTCCTGGGCCCCCTTTTGCATCTCATATTTTTCCCCCGGGCCTTTACCAAAGGGCTTACAAAGATTTTTCGGGGAAATTATTTTTCCCTTTCCTCACAATTTTTTTTAATAAAGGAAGTTTTAAGTTATTTTTAATTTTACCCCATTCAATTCCCAATTTTATTCCAGGTTTCATCCCAAAAATTCTCCCCTTTGATATGTATTTTCTTCCAAAAAAATTTTCAATTCTAAGCCTTTAAAATTGAATTTTAATTAAAAATTAAATTACTCCATTCACTCACTACTGCTTGTCCATTGGGCTGATCATCCATGGTCTACTGTGTAATGTCTTCTTCCTGCTTTGCTCGCTGACCCAACCCTGTTTCTTCACAGGGAAATCTTTTTGGTTTTGCCCTTTTAAACATGTGAAGCTACCCTTGTTTTATTCCCCCAAAACTTTTTCCCTCCTTCGTGCCCAAATAATAATTTTGGGCCTCCTTGGGTTTTTAAAACCCCAATGGGCGATTCTAAAGCTTATTTTATCCCCATTGTCCAAAAAGGGTTTTTTCCCTTCTTGTGTTTGGGGCCCTTAAATCCTGTTTTCTTTTTCCAAGATTCACCTTCTTGGAAATTTCCCGGTTCCTAACCTTCCAAATTGAAACTTCGGGAGTGCCGGAAAAATTTAATAATCTTTGGGATCTTTGAACTTTGTGTGGGGAGAAGTTCTCAACTAAACAAAATTGACTCCCCTGGTAAAAATTTCTGCCGGGGTTGTAGCCATTTCTGGCTTCTTAAATTTAAAATTCCTGGAGTCGAGATGGGTTATTTTTCCCGGGGTGAAAAACCAATACTTATCATTTTAAAGGGTTTTGGGGAAAAAAAACCATCTTAACCCAAAAAAATGGTCCTTAAAATCATAAACCAAATTGGGGGTTTGGGCAGTATCCCCTTATGCTTTTTTTTAACACCCCTTTAAAGTACCACCCCCAGGGTTTTTTTTAACAGGAAATGGGGTGTTTAAATGGTTCAGAGTTCTACCAGACTTTCTTGGGGAACTGATTATGGAAAAATTTCCGCTCTATCCCCCGGGGTTTTGCTGGGCAAAATGCTGATTTTTAAGGTTTTCTCCTGTTTTTGGGAAAAAAACCCTTTAAAAATTTCCTTTTGACCAAAGAATTGGTATACCCCCAAAGGGCTTTTTCTTCTTTAAGAAGAAAACTTTGTTTCCATTTTAATGAAAGGGGTTTTCCGGGTTTAGCCTTCCCCTTTGGGTTTTTTTCCTTTCAAATTTTTAAATCAGTTTCCCCACCCTTTTTACTTTTTCCAAATCTGACCAATTTTGTTTTGCCAACTAAAAGGAGTTTTTAAATTACGTTTCATGAATTCCTATTAAACTTTACACTTTTTCCCAGAATCCCAATTTTTTCAAATTTTAATTGTTAAAAAATTTTTGGGGGATTTTTTGTAAAATTTTCCAATGGGGGGATCTGGGGATTAAAAGGTACAAGTAAAAATCTTTGATCAGTTTAAAAGGGGGTTATGTTCAAAACCCTCGTTCCTCTTTCTGGGGAAGCGAATATTCTTTACCATGTTTCCCCCTCCTCCAAAAAGTATCCTTTGTCTTTCTTCCTTTTCCCGAATTTTGGAAACTCTGCTTTAAAAATTATTGAAATTTTTAAAGTTTAGGAATTGAAAAAAATAAATTTTACTTTTCTGATCATACCAAAAAGGGTAATTATTGCAATACAGGGGAAGGTCCCTATAGTGTCCATTTGTGTTCAAATATAGCAGGTATTCAGATGTTCTGGTAATTTGAAGGGTGTTTTAAAGTTGGTGGTCCTAAATCACACAAAATTATTAAACTTACCAGAAGGGGAATTCGGGGGTCTCCAAAAAATTAAGTTGCTAACTAAATTCTTTTTCTACCCCAAAACCCTTATTTTTTTTCCTTAACTACATTTTTTGTCCTTTTTTTTAACCTTCCTAAAAATTTTGAGTCATAACTTTAAGTCTTAATAACTTTTTGGTCCCTTTTATTTACCTTTAATTTTTAAAAAAAGCCTTGGATTTGGGCACCATTTCCTTTCCCAAAATTCTAAATTTTGTGGGTTTTTATTATGGGTTTTTCAACCCAAATTACTTCCCAAAAAGATTCGGTCCTTTTTTAAAAACCTTTTATTTAAAGTCCCTTTCCAGCTTCAGATATTAAGTGGGTTTGCCTGCGTTCAGGATCTATCTATCCTTTTTTAAAAGCTCGTAGGAAAGCAACTTAAAAAGGCACATCTTTCATATTTTCTTTGCGATTTCAGGTGCTCCCAAAGGAAAAACTTTTTAATAATCTCCAATATAATCAACAGCCATTATCGGAAATAAAATAAGCCCCCCCCAAAATTGTTTATAAATTTTGGAATGGCCTGTAAGACCACGGGGCTAACTGCATCACTTTGGAGTTAACTCATTTGGTTAGGTAAAAAACTGTCCAGTTTGGACTATTTTTTGTCAATTATTTTTATTCCCCTTTTTAAAGGGTCGGGCCTATTGGAAATTTTGGAAAATTGAAATTTTGGTGAAAATTCCTCTGATTTAAAATTTTTGGGGGAAGGTTTAAAATTTTGGAGAGTTGGGCCTGCCCTTCCGGGCCTTTCCAGGTTTGGTACCCCGAAGTGCAGATTTCTTCCCTTAGTGGGTTTTTATTTGTAAATTTTTTCCCCAAAAATGTTTACTGCACTATTAAATGGGTTCTTTAAGGGTTTTGGTCCCTTTCAAAAACCCCTGGGGGTGGACCAGGTCCCCCGTTTTCCTAAGGTTTGTGCAAAAAGGTTGTTTTTAATTTTTCAAAATATTTTTTTTTTTGTTTTGGTTATTTAATATATGTGCCTGAAACCCAAATTTGGTTTATTTTCCCTATTTTGGGTTTGAAACTGTTTAAAAATTAATAAATTTTACAGTTCCATAATTCATTTTTAACCCATTTGGGGTTGTCATATTCTGCTAGATTGAAATTTTGCTCATCGTTAGGCATCTGTGATTTAGTGACTGTTTCCCATGAAAAAGCTTTACGAACCCTTTCTTTAAACGGGGGGTCGGTTTTTCCAGTTTTTAAATAATTCCTATTATTCTTTTTCCGGGCCTTGCAAAATCGTAATTTTTAAGGGGCCCTGCCCCTACCAAATCTTGAAATACATTTACTGTAACCTGTCCTGTCTAAAAAAAAAAGGGCAAACCTTTTATGGGGCCTTTAAAACCCCATTGGAGGCCCCAAAAATTTAAAAAAGTGGCCACCCTTTAGATGCTTCGTTGGGGTTTTTGTTTTGGAAGACCTTTTTACCTTTTGGCATTTTCAAAGGACACTCTGATTGAGTAGGGTTTGGTTTAAGGGGCCCAAATTTTAAAAAAAACAATTAGCCCGGGAAATTTGGCAAAACTTACAGTGAAAAGGGGGAAAACAAAACCAAGAAAAATTCTGTTTTCCCTTTTTAAAAATTTTACATTTTAAACCTCTTTAACTTTGCCATTTATCTGGTCCCCCGGGGCCCACACCCTTGGTTCTTTTTTTAAAAGAAATTTTATGTTAAAATTTTAAAAGTTTTCCCTGATTTTGCTTGAAAAGGACCTGGCAGTTAATTTTCTGTTTATTTTTTCAAGTTCATTCCTTGTTTTAATACCCTTTGCTTGTATATTCTTTTTTTTTTGAAATTCTTTTAAAATGAATTATTCCAACCCATTTCTCAAAAAAGGAATTCTGCTTTATCCTTCATTTTTGAAGGAAAATCTTGTGAACTTTCTTGTACTGGCTTCCAGGGTCAATTCAATAACTCGGGCCCACTTCAACATTCTGAGATTTCTTCTCCTTTGTTAGAAAAAAATGCTTTTAATACTTTTGTTTTTAAACTCAAAATTATTTCAAATAAATCCAAATTGCTTTTTTAAAAGGTTCCTTAATGGACATAAAATACAATTATTTAGTGCTTTTTAAGGGGAAAAAGGATAGAAAAAACAGAATTCCAAGAAAAATCCCGGGGGTTTTAAAAATTTCCACAAATTGAAAGGGTGACCAATAAAGGACCTGTCAAATTAAAGAAAAAAAATAAATTGTTGTTTTTCCCCCAAAACCTCCAATTTTCCAACCCAAATTGCTAAACTGAAAAATTTTGGATTTAAAACTCCTATAAAAAACAATCTTACTAAAAAACCCCAAAGGAAAAAAATTAATACAAAACAAAACCAAAAAGGCCCCACAAAAAAATTTAACAAAATCGTTAAAACCCAAATCTATTTTTTACAAACAAGAAAAAAACAATTTGGGAAAAGGGTGAACCCCAAAAAGTAAAAAAATGGGCCGGGGTAAAATTGGACTTTTTTTGAAATATAAATGCCCAAATCTTTACATTTCCTTGCCCCCCTAATTTTTTAAAGACTTTAAATAAAAATACTTAATTTCCCTTCCGTTTGCCCTTCCAAATATTAAATTAAAATTTAAATTAAATAAATTCATATTAAAACTGCACCCCTGTAAAAATTTATCAAACCTTTCCTTTTACAAATTGAAAAAATAATTAATTTCCCTTTCCCTGCTCCAAAATTTTAGGTGAAATTAAATTAAATTTGGGGGAAAAGGGGGTTAAGGGCCTTCCTGAAAATTCCGGGTTAAAATCTTTTTGGGTTTTGCCACCAATTTAAAATCCATTAGGGGACCCGGAAGGCCCGGGGGTTTTGCCCCTCAAATTGGCCCAAAATACATTTTCCTACCAGTTTGGGGCCTAACCCAATCCCTTTAAGTCTTTAACCACGAGTCCTTTTAAATTGGGGAACCTAAATAATATACAACCCTTGTTTTTTTGTCCTTTAAGCCAAAAAAAAGGGGGATTCTTCAGGGGTCCATGAAAATTTTGACACTTGCGACTCGTTCCAACGGGAATGGCGACCGTTGGACAAGCCCTCCATTGTTAAAAAAAAAAAATTAAAATTTATTTGCTGAAGGAAAGGAGAAAAAAGGGAAAACAGGGGGGCCAGGGGGAAATTTTAAAAGGGGGTTTTAAAGGGGGGGTAAAACCAAAATTTTGGCATTATACGGTAAAGGGAATACAAATAAAGGAAAAGGGAAAATTGCCAATTGTCCCTTTCGAGATGTGGAAGGAGAAAACCCGGGGAAAGGGAGGGGGGTTAAATTTTTTTCCCAGGTAGGGAAAAGGGGAAAAAGGGGGATGGTTACCTAAAAAGTTGTGCTTTTTTGAAGAGTGGAATTTTGGGGGAAACAATTTGATTTTTAAAAGGGTGTTGTTATAAAAATTTTTAAAATTTGAATGGATGGAAAAAATTTAAAAAAAAATTAAAAGGGGGTTCCCAAATTGGGGGAAACAGTTAAGGGTGGGTTGTGGGGGGAAACCATTTTTTAGGAATGAGGAAATTTGTTAAAAATGAAATCAATGGTATTTTGAAAAATAACATTTGGAATATGTATCAAGAAGAGGGGGAGCATAGGTACATAAAGATGGGGGAGATACACTAGGGGATAACCGTGGAACCAATCTAAAGGGTTGGGTGAAAGTGGTGATAGGGAAAGCATAGTTGGAAAAAGGGGGTGGTTGTAGGAATTTGTTTTTAAAAAAGGGTAAAGGGCTCCGGTTTTAAAGGGGGGGGTTTAAAAAGACTGTGGGTAGTTGGGGGAAAGAAAAAGGATTTTTTGGGGGATGAAGATTTACCAAATGGAAAAAAAATATAAAAAGGGTAAGGGAAAAGTAGAATTTTTTTGGTTTAATTTGGACAAAAAGGGGGACAAGAACCTATTTAAATAAGAAGAAATTTTTCGAAAAATTTTAAAAGGGAAAACCAAAATAGAAAGTAAAAATTACAAAAATTTAGGCATATTTAAAAGATTTTGAAGTAGGAAAGGGTATGGTGATTTTATGAAAGGTTGGGCATAAAGGAGGAAAAGGAGTAATATTTGTAAAAGAGGAAAGGTGGGAAAATTTGAGAAGGAGAGGTAAAGTAATGAGGGAAAGTATAAAAGGGAAGGAAAGGGGTTTGGGTTAAAAATTCTTTAGCAATGTAAGAAATAGGTGATATGTAAAGGATATTTTTAAAAATGTGGATAGAGGGTAAGGACAGCTATAAAAATTTATGAAGTAAAAGGGTTTTCCATTTTCTTTGTGGGGAAGGGTGTTTTTTAAAGGGGAAAAGGGGTTTCTAAAAGATTTTTTAAAAACCCCCTTAAAATTTTAAAAAGGATGTTTTGAGGGGAAGAATTTTGCCAATTTTAAAATAAAGGTTTTTAAGTTTGGAAACTAAAGGGTTTTTCTTTATAAACCAAAATTTTTTTTGGGGAAAGAGTTTTAACCCCAGTAAAAGGGAGGTTGAAAGTCAGCCCCTTAAGTTTCCCCGGGACCTCTTTGCAATTTTTCCGGGGGGTTGTTGTGAGTTGAAAGGTAGAAGGGGTACCCGGGGGTTTGGGCTTAAAAAGCAATAATCCTAGAAGGAGTTGCTTTGTATAAATGGGGGAAAAAAGGAAAAAATATACGGAAATTGGGTTATGGGAAAATTATATCAAGAAATAGGTTCTTTAATTTGGGATAGGTTATCCCAAAGGGGCCCTCAAGCATTTTCCCCCTAAAAATTGGTGTTCTTACAAAAAGATCCCCCGGGTAGGATAAAGGGGGGGAAATTGTGTTTTAAGAGTTGGGAAAGGTTGAGGAGATCTTGAAAGGGGAATTGCAGAGAGGGAGAGGTAAAGGCACAACTAAAAAAGTTATTTGTAATGGGGGCAAAATGTGAAGATGCAGGTTAAGGGGTGAAGGGGTTTATTTAAGATTGGGTAAAAGGGTTCAAAAAGGGTGATAGGGAATTTTGAAAAGAGATTCAACATTAAGTGGGGAAAGAGTTCAATGTTTGTGACAGAAGAGTGAAAAAGGCCGAATAAATAGCCAGCATGTTATAGGGGTTAGGCAGTGGATAAAAAAGAAGGAGTCAGCCTGGAAGTGACAAAAAGTTTTAAAAATTTCCTTTTTAATGGCCCAAAAAAAAAAAGTTTGGGGTACTATTTATTTTAAAAACAAGTATGGAGGTTTTGGCATTGCAAAGGGGGATTAATAGGGAAAAAGGTGCTGGGGACCCAAGTGGGGGGCCAAGAAAGTTTAAATGTGGGGGGGAAAAACCGGGTTTTTATGAACTGAAGAGGAGAGAAGGGAAACGTAATGTATTTGGAACCTTTCAAGAGCGGGGAAGGGGAAGGAAATATTTTAATTTTATTTATTTTTTATTTAATCCCTGACAGGTGGGGAAAAAAGGGTTTTTTAGGAAAATTTAAGGGTATAAAATTGGGAGAAGGTTTTTATGTCAGGAGTAGACTATTAAAGGTTAGGAATTTATGTGTTGATTTCTTATTGAGCCTAAAAGGGCACTCAAAAAGGCCAAGTTCTGGTATCTTTTGCTTTATTTTCAGCCCTGAAAATTTCAAAGGGAATTATTTTTGGGGGTTTGGGAGGGAGGGCAATAGAGGGAAAAGGGAATTTTGCATGTCTATCAAACTTTTGGGATTATTGTCTTTTCTTTAAAAACTTCAAATTTGAAATTAATTTTAAAGGGGGACATTTTGGTAAAACATCTTTAAATATTTTTTTTAAAAACTTGGGTGGGCCCACCAAAGGATTGGACTTTGTTTTTCCAAAAAAATTTCATTTTTTTTAGTTGTATCCTTTTTTGAAAAATGGGCCACCGGGAAAGAAAAACTGGCCCCAAGTGGGTAAAGGACTTTCAAAGAATTACATTTTTTTATTTGTAAAAACCGAATTCCAGATATCTGTTATGGGGACACCTGTGAAGGACTTACAGAGAAAACAACAATTTTTTCCTAACAAAACAAAAGTTTACAAAACCCAAAAATATTTGGAGGGGGGTAGAAAACCATTTTTTTAGGATCCTGGCAAAAAAGGGAGAAACATGGAACTTTTAAACCATTGGACCCTAAAACATAATTTCCCCCCGGGAAAGGAATAAAGGTTCAAAACCCTTTGTTGCATTTACCCCCAAAACATTAACCCAAAATTCTTAATAGGGGTTTTTCTGTCAAGAAAGGTTATTTTGAAAACAACCTGGTGTGCCAAAAAAATTGTTGTTTCTTTTAAAGTTTTAACAATGACATTCCTTTTGGGTGGCAAAAGGGCTTTATTTCTTTTAAAATTAAGATTTGGAATCCTAATATTTCCCTTTCAAAAAAGTTACCGAAGGAAATTTTGTTTCCCTTGGAAATCGGGTTCCTTATAGAAAATTTTATTTATTATTGAAAGGGACCAGATATTTTTGGACAGGTTTAAAAGTCAGGAAAAAACAAAAGTCAAAAATAAAACACTGAGTATTTTTTTATTTGCTTAAAAATTTTTTTTTGCCCAATTTTTCAAATAAAATCACCAAATATTATTTATTTTAACTTTTTGTTTCAAGAGCTCTTTTTGTTTAAAGTTCCATTAGAAGTAAAATATAATAACTTTTTAAAAAATATTTGCTGAAATTAAACCATACTCAAACAGTTTCATAATTTTTTTAAATTTTTCACCCGGGCCTCTTTTCCTTTAATAATTTATAATGAAAAACTTAATAGATACTAGGTTTGGGCTGAATTTGGGAGATATTTAACCCCAAATTTAAATTTTAATGTTTTATTTTTAAAATTTTTTTAAAAGTTTTTCAAAAATTTACTGACATGTGGATATAGAAAAAGTGAGTTTTTAAAAATTTTTTTTCCCAGGATTTAAAGGTTGTATAACTTTCCCCTTTCATTTGGGTTAAAAAATCTTCATTAAAATACTTGCAAAGGTTTTGGGCCCTTCGGTTTAAAATTTTTTTAAGTCCTTTTCCCTTGTAAAATTACCAAAAATTTTAAAAGTTTTCCAAAAACCTTTTTCTTCCTTTTTTATTTAATTTTGAAAATTTTTAAAAAAAATGCGTTTTAAAAAATTTCGCAGGAAGAAGGGAAACAAAAAAGGCTTCCTTTTTTTAAATTTTTAAGTTTTAAAAAGGGGCATTTCCCGAAAAAGGGGAAAGGGTTTTTTAATTAAAGGTTAAAAGCCTGCCCCCCTTATGTACGCCCCTGCTGGTAACAAAATACATTTTAAATATTTAAAAACTGTTTCTAAACAAAAAAGGGTACCTACGACGGGGTTTATTTCAAAACTTTTAAAAACGGGCTGAGTCCAATTCATTATGTCAAAGGCCCAGGAATACAGGTATTTTTTTAATTTCTCACCAAAAAAACCCCCTTAATCCTAAAAAGAAGGCTTAAAAAGAAAAAAAGATAAAACCCCAAAACGGTGCATGGTGGTTTGCTAAATTTAATAAAAAATTAAATTTCAAATTTTGGGTTTTAAAAGCTGGAAAAGTGGGGAGGGGAAAATCAAATTTTAAATTCAGGATAAAATTTATTTTAGTTTTTTAAGAAAGATAAAAATTTTGAAAGTCGTTCGGGAAATTTGCATGGGGTTTTTAAAGGAAGAAATAAGGTGTAAAATGTAATTAAAACAAAAAATGCAGGGATCCTGAAAATAAAAAAACGGGAACTTTAAAAAGAAAACCCCTGTGTGAAAAAATTACAAAAAATATTTAAATCCGGGGAAATAAAAAAAAGGGTTTAAATTAAGGACCAAAACCCCCATGGGGTAGAAAAGAATTCATATATATTAAATCCTTTAAAACCCAAAGGGGGTTTTAAAATTTAAAAAAAATAATAAATTAAACATTTTTGATATGGTTATTTTTTTTAAACAAAACCGGGAAGCATTTTAATTTAATTAAAGTAATTTTTAGCACAAAGGGTTATTTTGTAAACCCCTGGAGATTGTTTAATTAAATTAAACAATAAATGTACAATAAATGTTTTTGAAATGAAATGTTTTCATTAAATTAAAACCAATCCAAATGTAAAATTTTTATAATTTGAAATTTTTAAATTTTTAAAATTTAAATATTTTTTCCCTATCCTTTAGCTGGTACATTTTTTTAAGTAATTTGGTTTCTAATAAATTTTTTAATTTAACATTTTTAAAACAGATTTTCTTAAATATTTATTTCAAAATCAGATATTTTTTATAGAAAGTTCATACATTGAAACAGTTTCTTTTTCATTAATAAATTTTTCATAAAAAAAAGGGTTTAAAACTTTAAAGAGTTTATATATTTTAATTTAACCATAAAAAATGCTTTTCTTAAAAATAATTTAAATAATTTAAAATTTGGTTTTTAAAAAGTATTTTTTTTTAAATTTCCCACATTTTTTCAAAAGGAAAATTTATTGCAAAAAATTTTTGGCTTTAAAAAGGGGAATTCATTTTAATTGGCTAAGTTTGGTTTAAAAGGGGATATGATTGAAAAAAATACCCCTTATTAAAATATTGGTTTGGGGATTTTCAAAATGGAAAATATTGGTTAATAAAACTATAAAAAAAAATTTATAATATTTTTGGGACCCCTGAAAGGCTAAAATGTTAAAAATTTTGGATATTTAACAAAACTTTAAAAAAATTTATAATGTTATATAATGATCTATCAGAAAATTTAAAAAAATTTGGTTTTTTAAAAAAACATTTTATTTTTTAAAAAAGGGACTGGGATATATAAGTTTAAAAACCTAATGTTTTTTAAAATAAACGCTATTTTTTAGTTTTGGGATCAAACCAATTATTAATTTTAATTAACTTTATCCAAAATAAAGCCAAATTTCCGGGCCTTATTATAACAATTAAAATTAAAAATTTAAATTTAAAAAACAATTTTTTTTTCCCCCAAAATTGGGGGTTTTAAACTAAAAAAAGGGCCCAAAAAAAAGGGTTATTAAAAAAAAAAAAAATTTTAAATTTGGGAAAAAATGAGGTAGATGCTTTTATGGGCAATTAAGTTTATTAAAAATTAAATTAAAACCTTAAATTTGTAAAAAAAGGGAAAGGGTTAAACTAAACCCCAACCTAAAATTTTAAAAATTTAAAAATTTCCTTTAAACCCCAAAAATAAAACAAGCAAAATTAAAAACCCAAATATTCCTAGAAATTTAAATTTAAAACCTTTAATTTAAAAAAATAAATTACAGTCATATTAAATAATAATCCCCTTCAAGAAAGTTAGTTTAAAACCATGTTCCTTAAATGGGCTGCAGTTCGTGAATTGTCTCCGGGTCCCTGTTTTTTCCCAAATTGCCTTCTGGGATTCTCCTGCCTCTGTTTTAATGGTCTCTGGGTGCCCGGGTTTACACAAATTAAAAATATATCGGAATTTTTTTTTGGGGAAAAAGCATCTATTAAATTTTGGGGGAAAAATGAAAATTAAAAATTTTATCAAGGAAATTTTAAAAGAAAAAAAGCCTTTTAAATTTTTGGGAAAGTAAAAGGTTATAAAAGTTTTAAAATATTCCCTCTTAACAAAAAATTTGGGAAAGTTAAAAATTAAAATGAATTTTAAAAAGGGACAATTTTAAATTTTTCTTTAAAAACTTGAAGTTTTTAAAATTTTCATTAAAGAATTTTTGGGGGAAAGGGAACCAAAAATAAAGGCAATTTCTGACTTAAAAAAATTTGCAAAAAATTTGGGGAAAGAAATTTTAAAAAAAAAAAATATAACAAAAATTTTAATTGGATTATATTTTTAAAAAATTTTATAAAAATTACAAAACCTAAAGATTAAAACCCTTTTGGGAATATATTCAAAAAAAATAAATAATAAACATAAAAAGGAAATAAGATTAAAAGTTTCCTTAAAAATTTTAAAAAAAATTTAAAAAGTTTAAAAATTTAAAGATCAGGAGGATGGGAAATTCTGAGTATTAAATTTTTAAATGATAAAATTTAAACTTTTATTACTCCCTTTTGGGAAAAAATTAAGGAACGGGCGGAAAGGCTTGCGGATTTTTAGAGTAGTTAAGACACCCAAAAAGAATATGTTGCCTCATCAGGCGGGAAAGTTGCAATGAGTGTAAATTCTCAGGAAACCTGGAAATTATTTTCTGGGAAAGTATCCAATGGGTAAATTGCCCGGAAAACAAAACGGGAAAATTATGACTCCAAAATGATCCTTTGGTAGGAACTGTCTGCAAATATTAAAGGAATATGACATTTTAAAATAAAGATGAATAATTTCCCCATCCAATGTTTAAATATAAGGCCTTGGCAAAAAATGTTTAAAAAAAAAATAATTTTTAGATTTTAACTAAAGCATTTCCCAAGCGGGCATAAAAAAAGGAAAAAATTTAAATGGTTTTCCAAAAAAGGGAATCTGCCATGCAGATAAATCAGGTTTAAGGGCAACTAAAAATGAGTAGGTTGTAAAATTTTCAAGATGAACATGCCCAAGGAATTAAAGAATAGGAAAAGGGATGGTAAATAATTTTCCCCCACAGGGAGTGTCCCAAAGTGTAAGATTGGAGAGGGGGTATTTGGTTTAAAATTTGGGGAATTAAAGAGGGTGTAAAGGTTGTTTTTTTTGGGCCCCAAAAACCAAAGGTTTCCCAAAGTTAAAAGGATTGCAAGACATGCCACAGTTTTTATTTCCTAAACCAAAAGGTGCCTGTAAAAGAAAGGAAAGGGAAAAGAAGGGTTTACCAAAACTGCAGGGCTCCCCGGTGAAAAAAAAAAAAGGAAAAAAAGAGAGAATAACCCAAGAAACCCAGAAAGGTAAATGAAAAACAGAATCCCCTTTCCCCAAAAGAACTGCACCCAGCCCAAAAGAGTTAAACTCTAAACAGCACCCTGTTTTAAGACTCTCGCTACATAAACAAAAAAAAGGGTTGTTTAAGGTGGGAATTTTGGGGGCTCTGCTACAAACCAACAGTGAAGGGCGAGGGTGGTAAAGGGAACCTCCGGCCCCCACGGGAGGAGCAAAGGGGGACAGCCCCTACCACCAGGGATGAGCGGGCCCCTAAAAGAACCAAGGGGGAAACCTCCAAGCAATGGTTAGTGTGGGCCAGTACACACAGAACCCAGAGAACCCAACCCGGGGGATAAGGTGGTTTTCAAAGGAATACAGCTCCAGGAAATTTCCAAGCCATGGTGAATGATGGGATTTAAAGGGCATCCCCATCCGGGATTCCACCAGTTGGATCTTTCCACCAAATGCGATACCCGAATTTAATGTGGGAAATTGACCAGCAATAGTTTTCCACCAAAGCAAACCCGGGTAGGGTCAATAACGCGGGGCTTTCCATAAAAGGCCACAGCGAGCGGGAGGGTTAAAAAAAGGGGGCTCCCTAACAACTCCAAATCGGGCCCCAGGGTAAAAAAATTTTGGGGTGGGGCTCCCTGAGGTACCACCCCAATCTGGATCTGACCAGTTGTCCCAATTTTCCAGGACACCCTAAACAACCCATGTGGAAGCACAAACGTAATGACATTTAAAAAATGCCAAACTGCCGGCCTCCATTGGGACGCCCAAACTAATACATTTGACCCAAAGGGTTTGGTGCCGGGACAAAATTTGGGGGAACCTTTGCAAAAACCACCCAAGGCCCCCAAATTTGGGGAGGGCCATCACCAATCGGGAAAAAAGGCTGCACAGGAAAAATATGGGAGGCCAATACCTCCCCATTCCCAAGGCTGCCCAGGCCCGCGGGGCCAGAGAGGAACAACCAACCTGCCCCAGTGGGGAAAAGGGTGAAATGCCCTCCTTGGAAAAGGGCAGAGCATACCTGACCATAGCCTAAATGAAATTTAATGCATCGAAAGGGAGCCTAAGCCCCACCTGTTTAAAAACTGTATGGAAGTTATAAAGCACCGAAAAGGCACCTTTTAACCATTGGGGCATCTTTTAAGCAATAACCTGCTAACCACATTTACCAGTAGGAAAATTTTTACATGGCAAAGTTGGCAAACCGGAAAACGCTCACACGAGTTTAACATGGCGAGAAAAGGATAAAAAGCAACGGTTTTAACTTTCCAACCAGTCATATGCCAAATAAAAGCATACGCGAACTGGGAACCATCATAAGTCACAGTACTACAGCACACCAGCCGGGAACAATTATCAACAAACCAGGGGCAAATCCTAACAGCCGAAGGAAATTTAGTAACCCCCACAGCCAATGCGACAGCAAAAGGAGGCATTGAGTTTTGGGGGCCCTATGAAGACAAACCAGGCCCAGGCGTGTGGGGGTTGGGGTGGGCCTATAAAGGGCACAAAACAAAAATTTGGAACCTGGCTTAGCAGGGGTTAGCCAGTAACAGAAGACTAAAGGGAGTCCTGCTGCGTAGGCCTGGTTTAACAATGTCCCACAGGTAAGTTGTGGCCCCCTGTTGGTGTAACTTTTAAAACGCCCCCAAGGGCTTTTTGGGGATTTGTGGTGATATTTTAAAAAAAGTAAAAACCCGGGGGTTTGGGGACAAAGGGATTTTAAAAAGGTTTCATAACGTTTTTTTGGGCAAAAAACCTTTAAAAGGGCCCATCAACAATGGGGTTTAAAATTTATGGTAAGACGTAAAAAAAACCCACATGGGGGAAACCTTTTAAAAAATTAAAAGGGTTAGGAAAATTTGGGGTTAATTTTCCCAAAAAAATTCCCAAAAAGGTTTTAAAAAAATCAGGAGTGTTCCCACAATTGAAAGGGCCCCTTTCAGGGGTAAAAGGGATTCCCCTCTACTCATCAGCCAAGACCCATAAGCCCCCAAAACAAGGTTTAATCTGCTAACCTTGCCCCTGGAAAAACTGAAGAAACCTCAACGGATTTTCCCAAAAACGCTCCCCAGGCAACTCCCCAAGCCCAATCTGTCCTGGAACTGTTATTTTCCATCCGAACCCAAGTCCTGTCCAATCCCAAAGGGATTCTTTTCATCAATAAAAAATAGGAACATGCTCTAGGGATATCATCATCACTACAATAAATAGAACATGTTGGAGGGATACATTACTAACTCACAGACTTCCCTTGCTTTGGAACAGGCTCCCAACCTACATTAAGCTGAGTCCCTCACTGACACTCTTCCACAGGAGCCCTGATGAATGTATGTAAAACTGAACTGTCACACCATGGATCACTTCATCAGCTCTACTACTCAGAGGCCTAGGGAACTAACCCCATGTGTGGTGATAGCTGCATACTTTGGCCATACTAATATATGCCTTCAAGCAGATAGCCTATTACCTACGTATGCACCTATATATATATATATATATATATATATATATATATATATATATATATATATATATGTAGGGGGAACACAGTATAATAAGCTAAAGATGGCTAGGCAGAGATGTGTGTAAGAGGGTGACAATGATAGGGAGCCATCCAGGACTGTCCCACCCAGCACACATCCCAATGGCACAAAAGACATAAGGTGCACATCTCACCCACTGTACATAATAGCCACCAGTATCTGTAAGCATTACAGTGTATGTGGCACATGTGTCTGCTGTACAACATGACTGTACAATGAAGTACACATCTACCATCTCTAGACATGTGCCTGTCACATAGATTCATAGGTATGTAGTAGACTATCTTCACAAAGGCATATATTAGCCTAGGCAAGTTGTGCAGCTTTCACCACCCCATTGGGTAATCTCCTAAGCCCTAGTTCTAATAGTTAGTACCCTAAGCCCCTTTCTAGTGGGGCTGCTAATGTGATCCCCAGCATGAATTGTCTGTTTCCCATCCACTCATCAAGGTTCCTATTGAAGAGTGTCAGCGAGGGGCTCTGTCTCATGTACATTGAGACTCTATTCCACAGTAAGGCAAGTGTCTGGGATGGTACTCTATCCCACCAGCATGTTGTAGTCATTGTTGTGATAAGGTTCATATCCCTGGCGTGTGTAGTGCGACTCAATTTTGTTTTCCTTAGATGGAGCATGTTCAACAGTTATGTGTTGGACATGGCTCTGTATGTTAGGCAGAGTGTGCCTCTGAGTAGGCGGTACACAACGGAGAACAGATTTAGTTTTACCAGTTGTGTTGCATAACACAACTGTTTGAGGCCAGTAATCCTCTTGGTGAGGTACCTTTGTGGTCTCTCCAGCTGCTGGATATGCTTAGTCGAGTACATCCAAAATGGTGCATTGTACTCAATGATGGGTCTGATGACTTAAGAGTAGAGGGCCACCACTACCTCTTTTGATCCTGATGCAAACCCTTTGTTGATCAGGTGGGCCACATAGGATTTCCTAATCACTTTGACAACATGGTTGTCAAAGCAAAGATGACTATCTACATGTGTCCCCAGATCCCTTATTACCTTGTCAGTTTTTAGGGGGTAACACCTATGTGGTAGTTTGTGGGTACTTTGTTTTCCCCAAAGGGGATTACTATGCATTCTTGTACATTGAGCTTGAGGCCTTGATTCTGACACTACACATCTGTCTCATAGCGTCCCTTCTGGAGAATATTTGTGTCATCCAGGGAATCTATTATGGCAAACACTTTACAGTTCCCAGCAAAATTAGTCAACCACAACCCTCCTGTGTTGGCATGTACTTTTGAGAAGTCTATACCAAATAGGAGGGACCCCAGGACTGAACCCTGGGGGACATCAGTTGTTACCAGTGTAAAGTCTGACATGTAGCCAGCAACTCTTAATTTGTGGGGTCTATCTGTGAGCCAGTTTGCAATCCATCTTGTGATGTATGGATTCATGCCCAGGTTGGTGAGTTCATCTATGATACCTGACTGGTGAATGGTGTCAAAGGCCTTAGCGAGGTATAGGTAGGCTGTGTGGAGCTCCTTTCAATCATCTGTAGGCTGGGTAACTGTCTCAAAAAAATCCACCCAATTCAGGAGGCATGATCTGCATTTGACGAAGCCAAACTGGGTGTGCTCAACTGTGTGAAGGTTTCCAATGTCTTTATTGTTGACTTCCATTATGATTGGCTCCATTGCCTTGCAGATCAGACTTTTCAGGCTCATAGAGCGTGAATGCCAAGGGTCTTTTGTGGCTCCACCCCTGTGGAGTGGGAAGAATGCTGCTGTGCAACATTCTATGGGTACATATCCCGTAGAGAGGATGTAGAGAGGTGTACGTATACTTGATGAATAAGGGTTGGGAGGGTGGCCTAATGGTTAAGGTATTTGCCTTACAAACGCAAGGTGCAGGGTTTGAGTCTCACAAGGGATAATTGGCTAGGCTTAAAATGGCTCGCAAGGGCAGTTAGCTTAGTACTAATCTATGAACCTATGAACCTAAGGATACATCCCCACCCTATGTGCTATGATCCAGGTTCTGATGCTGGAAGGTATGGAAGGAGTAGTATCCTGGTAGTGCTGGTGTGCTCTCTGGAGCCTTGAACTAGGTTTCTGTTACTGCACAGATATCAATATTCTCCATACTGAGAAGTGCCTCAAGTGAGTGAATTTAGAGGCTGAGACTTCTGGCAATGAGTAGCATTTAGCTCACTTTGTGGTTATTTGTGGTGGTTACGGGGTTTGGTTTGTCCAGAGTGACCGGTGTTCCACACCTGAAGTCAACGCCTCATTGGTCCAATCCGACCATAAGCTAATTACCCTACATATCCACATTCTGCCTCCACCCCCGATTAAGGAAACCATGTTAAAAGATTTCTCCAAAGCCAACTTCATGCTTTTTAAGACAGAAGTGGTGAACTTCATGACACACATGCAGATGGACAATACAGTTACGACTACTGAATCCTACACAATTGCACTTTATAAGCACTTACATGAGTGCATGGATCGTGCTATCCCAAACAGAACCAAGATGCTATCCTCCAAGAAAGGGAAGACAATCTGGTGGTCTCCTGTCATAAACAAACTATACAACAGAAGGAAGAAACTGTTGCAAAAGAAGGTAAAATCCCATGAGTGGAGGAGCTCCCTGGTCAGCCTCAGTAAGAAGCTGCGATCCCTGATAAAACCCTCCAAAGCTAGTTATGAAAACAAAATTGCCACTGATTCTAAAGACAACCACAAAGCATTATATAGCTATGTCAAGAATCTCAATGGCAACACTCAGATCTGCTTTGAGTTACAGCACAATGGCACTAAATATACAGACCCAACTGATATTGCCAACATCCTGGCAGATAGGTTCAGTGCTAACTTTACCCCCCTCTCACCCATGAAACAGCCCATCTCTATACCGGAAGAATGCAAAGTTCCAGTCATCACGGCTGCACAGGTAAAAACCACACTCTCCAAAGCCAGGAACACAGCATCCATGAGACCAGACAACATCCCAGGCTGTGTTCTACACAAACTACAGAACAAACTGGCACCACACCTATGTACCATGTTCAATCATAGGCTCACCTCAGGCTTTGTGCCTGCTGAATGGCACACAGTGACAGTTATCCCACTTTGATAAGGGGGGAGCCACCACGGACCCTGAGAACTAGCGCCCCATTAGCCTGATGAGCATGATCTGCAAGGTTATGGAACATATTATCATGGAACTTATAAACAAAGACATTAGTAATCTCCAAACTCTGGACCCCAACCAGTTTGGATTTGTGAAATGCAGATCATGTCTCCTAAACCTGATAGACTTCTTTGAAGCAGTCACCAAAGCTGTAGACAAGGGTAAGGTGGTTCACACAGCCTATCTAGATCTTGTCAAGGCTTTCAGCACCATCCCCCTCTCTGGAATTATAGATAAACTCACTAAGCTAGGTATAAATCCCTATGTCACAAGATGGGTTGCCAACTGGCTCACTGACAGATCCCACACTGTGAAAGTAGCAGACTCCAAATCCGATTTCAGACCAGTGAAAAGTGGAGTACCACAGGGTTCAGTCCTCTGTCCTGTCTTGTTTGGTATCTACTTCCCTGAAGTACAGGCTAACACAGAAGGTCTTTGGCTAATGAAGTTTGCAGATGACTGCAAACTAGGAGCCATAATCAAAACTACTAACGATGTGGACATCCTACAAAAGGGCCTCACTGAGATAGATGCCTGGTGTCAAATCCATGGCCTCAAGCTCAATGCCAAAAAGTGCATTGTCATCTCCTTTGATAAAAACTCTGTACCCATGAACTACAACATAGATGGTAGTATACTTAACACCAAAAGTGTGATAAGAGACCTTGGGACACAGGTGGACAGTAGTCTCTCCTTTGATAATCATATCGCCACAGTAGTCAGGAAATCCTTCTATGTGGCACGCCTCATCACAAAAGGTTTCTCATGCAAAAAAAAAGACGTCATTGTTTCCCTCTACTCATCACTCATTAGAACCATTATAGAGTACAACGCCCCTTTTGGTATGTACCTCACAAGACATCTACAACAACTGGAAAGGCCACAGAAATACCTCACAAAGAGGATTACTGGCCACAAACACATTCCCTACACAGACCGTCTCAAAAAACTCCAGCTTTACTCTGTCGCATATCGCCTACTCAGAGGTGATCTCTGCCTAACATACAAAGCTATGTCAAACCCAGAGCTGTTGGACATGTTCCACTTAAAGAAATCCCAATCCCTCCGAGCTACATGCTCTAGGGACCGAAACCTTGTCACTACAATAAACAGAACATGCCGGAGGGATAGATTCCTGTCCCAGAGACTTTCCATACTCTGGAATAAACTACCTATCTATATCAAACAAAGCTCCTCATTAGCACTCTTCAAGAAAAATCTTGATGACTGGATGGGAAATAGGAAATTCACCCCAGGGATCACTTCTGTGTCTCTTCTCGACAGTGGCACAGGAAAATAAATTTCTTGAGTGGCAAAAGCCAGGGTACCTTTTTGGCTGGGCTTGTATAGGCCCCAGGGCCAATAATCTAGTACCTCCCTATGAACCTATGAACCTTTGAGCCTTGCCTAAAAAAAGGTAATATGGGAACAGCAAGAGCCTTGGACAATATTCAGAAGCATAGGGGCGACAAGTGTAAACCATCTGTAGCGAAGCAACAATGCTTGTCTATCATGTCATCACAGGCAGATGGATCCCCTTTGAATGATACCAGAAGCTCAGCCAATTGTTGACGTTTATCGTCTTTCTGTTATATTGCAGTATCATGTAGGTGAAGGTAAGATGCTACTCAAGGTCAGGGTCATACCAGCATGGGCTACATGATCATAGAGCTACTATATACCTCTTGTCATGTTGTCCTGGGAGGTATGTCTCAGATCATTCACACTAACATGTACAAAGAACACGTCATATATGTACCTGTTCTGGAGTGATGTAAGTGCTTGTGTTATGTGGCGGATCATAGCACCTGACAGACAACTGACAGTAACCTTCCCTTGTCCAGTCAAGTGAGTGGAATATCTGTGTGTCTGACTATGAAGTCACCTATTACTAGTGTGCTGGGTATGTTGTTTTGCCTTAGGGCCTGTTGTGAGGCACACTGCTTTGGTGTATTATGTGTTTTCTGGTGTGTGCTTGGAGGTGTATGTTGCTTGCTTGTCTGCTTAGGAGGACACTCTCTCTTTTTCAGATTAATATTTGTATTCTCTGAGTATGGTAATGTGTATTTATGTGTGTGTTTTGCTGGTGCTTATATTGTAGGTCTATGTGAGACTGTTGGTGTTGTGGTTGTATGACCTTACTCCTCTTGACTGTATTGTCCAGTATTGGGTTGACAGAGCTTAGCCACTGGTTTGACCCTGTGTGTGCCAGCATGTGGTGCATCAACCCATATATGATATGGTCATGGCCTATGCATACAATACACTCACAATACACCTAGTATGATAAGCCTGCTGAGGTTAGCAAATGTGAAAAAACCTTTGGGCAAACTGTCAGCAAGTAATGTCTGTATTGCACCCTGTAACTCCATATTGCTTGCTGAAGTGTAAAGACGTACTTAGTTTGGATTAAGAACCCCGCACTTGCCAACTGTTTGTGTGGAAAGGAAAAATCCCAGTATTGTGTATAGTCCGTCGTGTAAATGCATACTGCTGTAATATAATAATGTAGTTAGATAGGGGTTTGAATCCTGTACTTGCCAACTGTGTGTGTCTCCTCTGAGGAAGAGCAACCTTTTCAGAGAATACTCACACCCCTTAAAAGTGATATACCCATCTTTGTCAAGTCTGATGATGTCACCATCCTACAAATATACCTGTGGAAAAATAAAATCCCAGTAACGTGTATAGTGTGTCATGTAAGTGCATACTGCGGTAGTATTACAATGTAATTAGGTAGTGGTTTGAGTACTGCACTTGCCAACTGTGTGTGTCTCCCTGGGGAGGCGCAACCTTTTTGGAGAATACTCACACCCCTTAAAAGTAGTATACTAATCTTTGGCAAGTCTGATGATGTCACCATCCTACAAATATACCTGTGGAAAGAAGAAATCCCACTAATGTGTATAGCATGTCGTGTAAATGTGTATTGCTGTAGTAACATAATGTGGTTAGGTAGGGGTTTGAATCCTGCACTTGCCAATGGTGTGTTAGTGTCTCTATGGGGAGGTGCAGCCTTTTTGGAGAATACTCGCACCCCTTAAAAGTGGTATACTCATCTTTGTCAAGTCTGATAATGTCACCATCCTACAAATATACCTGTGGAAAGGTGAAATCCCAGTAATGTGTATGGCATGTCATGTAAATGCATACTGCTGTAGTATCATAATGTACTTAGGAAGGAATTTGAATATTGCACTTGCTGTGTGTGTGTGTGTGTTCCAGGTGTGTGACACTGTTGGTCAATGTGGAGTGAGTTTTGATTTTTCTAGTGTATGACATATCACAATGACACGTGCATTACACATGTAAGGTAGCTGTGGGGCAAAGCCATATACATACATGTGACCTCAATTATTTCATAGGTGGGTACCCTGTTTTCTCCATGAACGCATCTGTTATCTTTGCCAGAGCGTGCTGGCACTTTCCAGACCTTAGGTCACTTCTGTATGCTAGTGACAAAGTCTGGCAAAGATGACTACTCATTATAGGTGTGCAACAACCTCTGTGGATCTGCATGCAAACCCTTTATTGCTTATGTGCTCCACAGAGGGATTTCCAAAACCCTTTGGTAATGTGATTATCTAAGGAGAGATGACTAAACACATGGCTCTATGTATATATTAGTACCTGTTCCACATTTTGGGGGCTACTACTTATGTTGTACTCTGGGGCTACTTTGTTTTGTAAAAGTGGATAACTATGCTTTCTTTGGCTTACGGCTTTACAGCATGAGTTTGACACCAGGTATCTGTCTCTATGATGCCCTTTTGGAGGATGTGTGTGTCATCTGGAGAATAAAGTATAGCCCACGGTATGCATTTTCATCATATGTGGGCAGACATATCCCTACTGTATTTGCCTGTACCTAAGAAAGCTATATGCCAAACAGGAGTGATCCCAGGACTGAGTGCAGGTGAATACCACATGTTACTGGCATAGAATTGTACATAGAGTCTGCAAATGTTACTGTGTGTCCTACATCTGTGCATCAGTTGTGAATCCATCATCTAACAATTGTTTATGGTCAGTCTGTTGAGGTTATGTATAATACCAGAATGTGGGATGGGTATGAATTGCTGGTGAGCTATAGCTTGGCTGTGTGGACCTCCACTCCCTCACCTATAGCCTTGTTAACTGGCTTGAAGTCTACTAGGTGTAGGAGCCATGATCTGGCCTTTAGAGAACCTAAGTGGGTATGGTGCAATGTTTGCAGGTTCATAATGTCTCTGTTAATGAGTTCCATAATGCTGTGCTCCATAGCCTTCCTGATAACATTTCTGTGGCGTATAGGGTGAGAGTTTCCAGGATCTGTTGTAGTTCTACCCTTAATCAGTTTGTTAACATTTGCACTGGGTGTGATGAGGGTGGACAGGATTAGGAATAAGTATATTAGAGGGTCAGCCCAGGTTTGAAGGTTAGTAGACCAAGCCGGATAGGCAGGATTAAGTTGGTTTGTACATGTGCTGAGGAGGGATGCAGAGTATATTGTGAAATAGATGCTAAGGATGAAGCCGCCAGGTAACAGGAAAAGAGGAATGCCTAAGACAAGGTTTATGGCTGTGGTGAGAGAGGACATGCAGGTGGATGGTGTGACAGTGCAAGATGCAGAGGGCAGGAAGAAATGGAAACAGATGATCTACTGTGGTGACCCCTAATGGGAGCATCCAAAAGGGGAAGAAGAAGAAGACATTGTAGCTCAACCCTTGTGGACTGTGAACACCATTACCGTGCATCATTCCACAAGTATGTAACCTGTATAGAGGCTGCATCTGGACAGAGTGTTTAGGTGAGTGATGACTTCATATGTCAGCTTGTGTATGACACAGCCAGGGACACTGTCCAGTACCATTGCCACTGTGGTTTGGACTTTGGTAAAGAGATGTTTTAACTAGAGTGTCTGTGAATCATCAGGTTTTACATTTTTCAGGTCTGGAAATGTGGCCCTTGTGTAACGACAGGGTGGTGAAATCCGCATTCAAACTGTCTGACAAGGAATTGGTAATGTCAGTCAGATAAGTGTACTTTATGACCATTTTCATTAACTGTGACCCAATCTGAGATTTCCCCTGTAGATTATACACAACACTAAAGAAAGCTTTAGTGTTGTCTTTGGAATCTTTGCCATTTTGCATTTTGAAGCTTGCCTTGTATGTTTATTGAGGGAATGCATTTTCCCAATGATACTGACCAGAGAGGTTATCCCTCCTTGGTATGTAACTATTTTTTGGTACAACTTCACACCTTCTATTATATATTTAGTTTATGGCAGGGGTCCATGAGACTAATGCACTTTTACTGTATAAGTGAGAATTTCTTGTGTTTGTGATAGCACGGTCCATGCATCCCTGTAGGTGAACAGTGTCCATTACTAAAGGATTATGCAACTGGGACAGTGTTAACCTTAGTAATGCAAACCAATGACAGATAGCAACAACAGCATCACCCACAGCACAGTGTCAACCCGTGTCATACACACACATGCATACTCAAATTCCAAAATGTGTGTAGTACAATGCATACTGGCCGCCAAGAGAAACTATGGAGTGTTAACACTGGCCAATACAGGGCATGTCACCCTGCCCATGTGTCCAATATGCATGTACATGCAGACAGTGCACCTCCACCATGTTCACAAAAGGACACCTGCAAACCTGCATTGCACACACCCCACACTTATTATCCACTGTATAACGCATGCTGACACAACTACACACATCAGCCAAGTGGCACATGGGCAAACAAAACACAATTGGAATAAACACTGGTGAAAACAATACAACATTGCTAATTACAGCTTTAATGCATCATACCTGCTCAGCTACACTTTCAAGGATATCATTCCATTTTACTGCTGCCAACATGCTACACATCCAACCATTGCTATACTTTATTAAAGTCACCCTGTGCATCAGCACCATGTTAGCCTGTTCCTGCATCAATATTACAGATGACAGAAGGTGGCACAGGTTTCATCATATGCACAGGGTGTGTTGTTGGTTTGCCAGAGGCCTACACTGAGCCATACAATCGACATGTGTGTGTAAGTGTGCGTGTGAGGGCATTGAGTACTGTTATGGGCCAATGTTGATGTAATGTGTGCGGGTATGTGTTTTCCCTAGGTTTCTGGTTAATGTGTGTGTGTCTGCATGCACACAGTCCCACCATGTGGCTGTCATATACAGGGATTTGCGAGACAGCTACAGACTGTACCTGGCAGGCTTTACAGATCACCGTCTCTGGCCACGGATATGGAACCTGTGCCTGGCAGGGGTGCTACACACAGTATCACGTACTAATCCAGGTTGGGTACTATCCAAAGAGGTTGACATATGTCCACTGGATCCAGGTCCCTGCTGGGACTGGCCAGAGCCACGTGCAAGTGGTCTGCTAGGATGGTCTATGGACAGCCCCTCCAACATTGCTGGGGCTGGTACTGGCCCTATGGAAGTGGCTGTGACTTGCTGGACATCCACAGCGACCTCCAGCTGCTGTTGTTACTGGCATACGTCCATATCCACTTCTCAACCATTCCACACTGTCCTGACACATGGACATGACATTGTGGAGGACATCCAATGTCTCACCCCAATGTCTATCAATGACCTCAGTGTAGTTACGTATGGCACCTGCTAGGTCACTGATACTGTCATTTACAGAGGTGTAATGAGCCCTCTGTGCCCTTAGCCCCGGTTTGGTGTACCACTCCATTCATGTCTGTGCCTCCATGACAGCCTGGAACATGCATGTAGTAGAAAGAGGTGAGGCACGTCTGCCAGGGGCATGATGACCAGCAGTGCTCTGACGAGAACCCCTGGGCATCTGCCTATATAGTACCATTCCAGACATCTGGCTATGGTTGCTGTGTCCTTATACATGTGCCATAGATACCACACTGTCCTGGCCAGTGCCAAGCGTACACTGTCCCTCAGCTAAAAGCAATGGTGATGATGGATGTACAGGCAGCATGACTGTGTGCATGGATGGGGTGGAGACTTATGTACTGTCAATTGGTGGTCCAACAACAGACTTGACAATCCTGCCTGTGCCTCAACACACCTATCCTCATCATTACTGTCTGTCTCAGTGACATCAGGTTCCCTGCTGTACTGAACCAGCCCCACCTCGACACCTGTGAGAGGAAAACAGGAAACACACTTTAAGACCTGAACATGACTTCAGACCACATGCACACATGTGCACATGCACACATGCGCACACGCACACATGCACACACACAAAACTACACTCCTCCCTAAAGCAGACACACACAACACCAGCAATCACAGAACATACACAATAGCAGGTGATGGTGGGGTACATTATCACAAGCAAAACAGTCATATCACACATGTCAGCATGCAGGACATGTGTTGCTCAACAGCATGCAGTGCAAGTATAGTCAGTCCTTGTTACTAACAGTTTACATGGCTTTGATGCATGTGTTTTGTTATTAGGTGATGGCCCTCCCCCTGGAACACAATGCTTACATGGACACAACATTGCTGTGCAGGTATTCATAACCCTGTAATGTACTGTGAACCATAACTCACAGGTGTACATATCATTGCTGGATGTGTATCTGTGTGTCAGATAGGTATCCAATGCTGATTACAGCCTCTGTGTCTTTAGCAAATAATTGTGGACACATTTTTAGCAAATGCATGATGAGTATTCACACAACATCATCAGTGGTGCATGGATAATTGATGAAATACCATTCAGCCACATACCCAATGTACGGTACTTATGGTGAGTGTAGATCATATTGTGGACATGCCAGTCTCATCCATGACATGGCATGCTAAAACGCAACTGCATATTTAAACACTACACAAACCCAATATGTGTCATATGACCTAGCCACTCAATAGCATCACAAGACATATATGTGTCAGTTGTGCAAATGGTGATTGGTATGCATACTGTTTAGAGGTGCATATGTGTGCACACATGCAACATTAAGGTGTATAGCAATGAAAGCTATGTGTAGTGCTGTTACAATAACTGAATGGGGTATAGTACAACAGGCCATCATCATGAAGCATCAGGTGGTCACTCAAGGCTACAAATGTTTCACAAACCAGCACTAATCATGCTATGCCAGAAATGTACTACCTTGGCTAAATTCACCATTTCACAACCAGCTGTTACGTGAGTTTGTAAGACCAATAAGGAGCATTCCCTGACATTGATATGTAGTGTGTTGCAGAGTGTATAAATGCCCCATGATAGGCCCCACCTCTCAGGTATATTATGTGTAATATGTGGATGAGATTTTGGATACTGGAGTGTGTCTTTACAGTGGGTTTGGGAATCCTTTATGTGTAGCATGTTAAAATGCTCTGTGTATGACATAGATGTGTATGTTATGTGCATGTTGAGTATCAACTGTGCCTATCCAATGATCACTACAGTCTAGCCACATTTGTTTGAGATGGTCCAGGTATTGCATGTGTTTGAGGCAGCTAATCACATTAGTGAGATGTGTGTGCTCATACACCAAACATGCACAGCATGCATTATGGGTAGGTGTGTTACATGTGTACATGGCCTACACCTTAACTATGACATGCTCTTTTTATTTACAATAATAAATGTAGAACACACTCACCAGCATCTGTCCATTGCCTTTATGTCACCCCCAGAGGGACCTACATAGAGATGAGACAGTTTGTCAGTGGCCACAACTGTGGCATTGTTACTGTGTGTTTTCAATCTTACAGTACAACAGTTTCCATTCACAGGGCTACAGATTATGTTCCAAATGATCAGTATTGCACAACAACAGGCTCCACATCTTTGAACGACACACTTCACATCTCACATATGCATGATCTACCAATACAGATAACAGTAGTCTACAGATATGCCATGTTACCTGCATGCTCCATGTGTGCTTGCTGGGTGGCTCCAACCACCATCACAGTGTATGTTTGCTGCTGTTGTTGTTGGGCAGGTGCCACCAGGCTCAGGAGCAGCTCCTCCTCTCTGGTGAGGGGGGCATGGATATTAACATCACCTCCTGTTGCAAGCTGTTGTCTACGCACATCAGCAGCATGCTGACAGACATGTCTGAGAAGATCACTGCAGTGGTGGCGTAACTGCTCATATGTCTGGTTATGCAGGCCTACCTCATTGACCCTGTGGACAACATCTTGCCACATTGCAGCATGCTCCTGCTGGTCCTGGCTGGTTCATGAGAACATGAGACGGTAGTGCTGAATCATACTGCTAGTAATGATATCATCTTCAGCACTACTGTAACTGGGGTTCCTGTGATGGGCCATGATCCCTGGAAGACATAAATACAAAAATTTGTCTGAGCAAGTCATATGGCACATTTAACATTATACAGTACAGATATCACTGAACTGCCATATATAGCAACCTATAAGCAAACCGAGAGTGAAACACTGTAACTGCCACTTATCACTGCTCACCCCACAACTGCTTGAAAGTGCCTTGCTCACTCTCTATCTAATGAACCATGTTCTGCACAGCAACAAAATAAAATCACTATATAAGACTATACAAGAGTACCTGGCACACTGTATGCAACACGATGCACCACCTAGCCACAGCAGATATACATCAAGCTGATGTGTAAAGAAATATATCATCCATCACAATCAGTGTAAGGTCCAGTAAATGTATTACTATTATACCACACAAGTTGTTAATGCCAAACCCGTGGCCAAAATATGTGCACAATTGGGAATATAAGTCTCACACTGCTGTAGTGCACTATGAATGTTGCTAGATACACAGTTATATGTTTTACCACACATATGTCAAAGGACATGTTACAGACATACCCACGCACACATCAGACATAATTACAGGACACAAATGTATGACAACCCAGATACGCTTTCAGTGTGTACTACACAGTATTGTGTGTCAGTACTTACACAACCTTAATCTTAAGAAATGTAATCTGTGATGAATACAGGGACCACACAAAACAGTGCATGCAAGCAATGTGGACATACACCATACTTTGTTGTACAGGCCCAGAACTTCAAGTAGTACTACAGTACACACAGGATTTGCATTCAACATCGGTACCAATAAATAATCATAGATGTAGTGCTTTAGCCTCCAATGACACACCCTAGTTAAAACCAAGGGACTTAATCACACTGTATGCAATAACATTTGCTCTGCCTAGCAGCAGAATACACAGCTTTTGCTAAGATCAAAGCAAGGACCCATAATACCATGACATAAACAGTCTCCCACTAAGCTATCCCACAGATACATATATTTGACGTATTCACAAACATATTGACCATCACAGTCAGTCAACAGTACAGAGAATCTTTTGCAACAAGTAGATGTAGGTGTGTATGAGTATATATATATATATATATATATATATATATATATATATATATATATATATATATATATATATATATATGTATATATACATATACACATTAATTTGTCTACATATATATCTATATATATATCTATATATATATATATATATATGTGTGTAGGCACATATACATTTCACCTTTCATAGTGAGAATGTCAATTATACAAAGGATATAAGGTGTACAGTAATATAATAAAGTTGCACAGTCTTGGGGAAAAATGCATTGAAGGTGTTCACAGCCCAGGTAGCTTTAGCAGGCCTTACTGGCTTCGACATTGCAAACTGAACAAACCACCCACAGTGTTTAACCACCACATGTCATATACCAGCACTGTATGCTGTCTTGTTTGTCACACACTAAAACCTACATACAAATATGCACAT
Source organism: Protopterus annectens (assembly GCF_019279795.1). Classification (NCBI taxonomy): domain Eukaryota; kingdom Metazoa; phylum Chordata; order Ceratodontiformes; family Protopteridae; genus Protopterus; species Protopterus annectens. The sequence continues at coordinate 351,323,917 of NC_056727.1, forward strand.
ACTAACCTTCACCAACATATATATCTCCCCCCTTTACAAACAGTTGCAATATGTCCCCTGCTCTATGCACATATACAGATGTGAATATATATGACACATAAATATTTCTCTGTATGTGTGTGGCATACACACACAAGGTTCACATTGTTGTAAGCCCTGGACCTCACAGCTGAACTGTTGGGCCTTGCTGCAACACAAACAGGTGTCACATATAAACACACACTAACATTAGGGGGGTATATATGGCAACAGATGCTAGATAAGCATACTAGACTGCTACAGCAGTTGCCAATGCTAAGCTACACTTTAATATGACTATCATGCATGTGTTGTTCTGTCACACCCATGTTTATATAATGTTAGCGCTAATCCCCCCAACAGCCATTGGCCACACACTACTGTAAAGAACACAGATAACATGGATCAGATCTTTGACATTTAATGCTGAGCTACACAATTCACAGGTATGTCCCACTGCCCACAGGTACACACAGTATTGTCCATAGCAGTAGTTAAGCAGAACATCTGTGCATAAAGATGTACTGCTGCCACATATGAATGGTTCACATTATGTAGACTATTCTTCAATAACATCTACTACATGCCAGTAAATACATGTGTGTCACATACCTTTCCTTTGTATGATTTGGTAATATTTATTTTTTCTTTTCTCTCTCTCTCTCTCTCTCTCTCTCTCTCTCTCTTTCTGTCTCTCTCTCTCTGCCAGTCTCTTCAATAGAGTGATTGAGTTTGTTGGCAGAGATTGCAGCCTGCTTTTGTAGGAATTTGCACATGAGCATGTGATGGCCTCTGCACCAATTAGTGGCCACCATTTGCTAATTGCATGCAGCCTGCTGGGTAGTAATTGCAGTAATCACTGTCATAGCAACCCAGTACTATAAATTGCTGACTCATGTAGGTGTGGCCCTTTCAGCTTTCCAAGATGGAGATCATCCTTGTTTGCTGTGAACATCATTGTTTAAGACAGAAGGTTGATATAGTTCTTATATCAGAAGCCAGGGGTGTATCCAGAAATTTACATTTTGTACTCAAACCTAATGTTGCTGCTTCCAGTACCTACTTGTCAGTGTAGAAATGTACTCACCCCTCAAAATGCTACCCCAAGATACATGGAAAGATGTACTTTCTTTTCAACTTTTACAATTAACTGCCATACAAAGCTAGTTATTGAGATGTATTCCTTTGGCACAAGAAATGTTTGTGAACTGCTATACTGTGAATATTCATTTACTCAGTTCTAAACAGTTTGTGCTTTTTTAGTGTTGACATTAGCACAAGCTGCTCAGAAAAACTGGACACATTTCAGTACTGTGAGTATGCTTACCTACATCCTTGGTAGACCCTGCACACACAGGTATATTCTACATTTGGGTAGGGTTGCAGAAGTACAGAGAGCGTAAGTAGTATTGTGTGGATTTTATCTTGCTGGACTTACAGGGTTGCTGTGTACATGTTAGTTTATCAAGGCAAGTAGTCTGCGTAACTTTCAACTGTGGACCTATCCACATAATAGCCAGAGAATAGCCTGTTATTATTTGTCTGTGCACCACACAGGTCTTTTCAGCAATAGAGCAATGGCATTCTTACAGTTGGTTGCTACCAGTACATGGCTACATCCATTTGTATTTCAGTGCTGTATTTCTACATAAGGGTATGCTTCCGAAACTCCTTCCAAAGCTATTTGCACAGTGTGTAACAGCAGAAAGGCTGATATGCCTCTGTGTTTCTGCCTCTGCCAGCCCTCTCAACCAATCAGGTACATATTTGAACAGACTCAGGGAAAACTCAAGAAAAAGTCAGGGACAATCAGAGACACCTTTAAAATATTAGTGTCATTAAGTTGAGATATTGAGAGAATCAGAGCATATGAATTGATACACATTTTCTGAAGTAAAACAAGTGTCTAACTCTTAATTATTGTCATTATTCATTAAGTGTAATTCACCACCTTTCTGGCCAAAGTCAGTTGTTTTCGGAGGATTCATAGGGACAGAGCTAAAATTTGTGTCAAAATCAGGGACATCCCTGAAAATTAGGGACAGTTGGGAGGTATGGCCTCTGCCCTAAACATATATGCCAGTGTTTGTACTGCTGTGATACTGTGTGGGGCTGTAAAGTGATGGTGTAACATTATTTCCTGCTAGAATGGCTGCTTCTCTTATCACAGTCATGTAATGTAATCCCACAACAACTGTTGGTCAACATCCACAGAACAAGTTGTGTGGTATGGTATTCTTATTTTTCCTTTACATTCACTCATTCTGATGTCTGATATAATTATTTAAGCACCAACAGGATGTACATCTATTGTGGCTTAGTGGTACTTCATGTTGTGTAGGTGTGTGCAAGGTCCGGGGTTTGAGACTTACAGAGGTGTTTTATTTTGCTCCTGAGCAGAACAAGGGCCCTCACATACAGAGTGACTAAGGCACTTTTAAGCAGTTGTAAGAGGGCTTGCGCAGGTTTGCGCAATGCTGCACATTGCTTAGCCAAGTGCAAACCCGCTAACTACTGCTTAATAGTGCTTACTCCCACTAACCCCTGCGTTCATTTCTTTGAAAGAAAAGAAAAAAGGGGAGATAGGAAAGTAGTGAAAAAGGGGCACAAAGAGGGAAAGATAGTATGGAAAATAGCTCAGGATATGCAGGACAGGTGTAGGGAAGGTCCATAGCTGTCCATTTCTTTAACAGCAACAGCTGTGCATATGCAATAAGTTTGGAGGTAGATATGAAACCTTCAACCCCTGAGAGACGGGTGAGGACAACAAAGTATGTTGTAATGCCAATTAAATAACATTTCGTGTGTCCAGTGGACATGTGTGCAAAATGGGCAGCTATGTATGGGGTGTATTTTTTTTTTGGGGAACAGTTGCCCTTTTTTTTCAGGTGAGAGTGGAATGTGGGGTAGGGGAAGTAGGTATATTTGGGGAAGTAGGCTGGGGATGTAAACAGACAAGACAAACAAGATGCATACAGAGGCAGTATATGACACATGTGGTGGGTGAACACCTTTGATGGGGAGGGATGTTTGGAAATCGCAAGCCCATGAGCCCCCAGATGGAAACAGTGGGACTGAGGTCCCCACCCATGGGCAGTCACCACTGCACCTTCATGACCCAGAGGGTGGCTGTGCTAGGGGCTGTGTAGGAGGGGCAGGCTGACCTGGGAGTTGCTCCACTCTGGTCTCAAGCTGGCATAGAGGTTCTGCAACAGAACGTTCAAACTCTCTATGCACCACAGCCCGGACCATTCGAAGGGTGATAGGTACCTGTTCTCCACCCATGCTTGCACAGGGGGGCCGAGCTCCATCCCCTACAGTGCTTCCACCTGAAGGTAGCATAGGGCCAATGGAGGAGGAGGTCCCAGGCTGGGCACCAGATCTGCTGGTGCCAGGTGCCATGGCCAGCTGAGGTGGGACAGGTGGGTCCGCTGGGACCAGCCTTCCCATACAAACTATGTTTTGGAGAGTTTAATAAAGATATGGGTTAGTAACAGTCAATAGCATTCCCAATTAGTTATAACAGCATGCAGAAGTATTCCCATTAATCCAACACACCAGATTTTCAACAGTTGAAACGCAAGCATAACACATGCATATATAGAACAATAGTGGACATTACAACAGCATGCAGGTTTAATTGATGTCAACAGGCCACCAATATTGTGGTATTTTAATAGGGCACATGCATAGAAATAAATGCAGATATTTATAAACTAATAGAACATATGTCCCAACAAATGTTTTGAGATTAGACATACCAATTGAGGTGTGGAATTGCATTTTTATGCACATACAGTAGGGTGGAAAAATATAGCTCAATTAACAACTTATATATCCTTCTAGTGTTCACTACATTCCTATTAACTGCAGTTATATGACTCTTACATGTTTTATTACACTACCCAATGTCCTTATATTGTGCAATTGGATTTTGCTAGATCATTATATACATGAGCTGTATCTTACATACAAACTGTCCAAGATGCAGATGTTACTGCAACATATTTTGAGAATTGCTCACACACACACTACTGCTAAGATGGTACACTGACAGCTCTACTTTCATATAATTATCTATATATGTTCAGGTGAAAGTATCAGTTATATGTTAACAGCTCCCTACATTTCTGGCAGCACACTGACATTTCTGGGGAACACAATACCAAGCTACTCATGAGCCAGATTAACCTGCACATGCTGAGCATGAACCAACAGTTGAGGGCTGTAAATATGCATAAAAGCTACTGGCACTCCCTTCATCCACGTTATGTGGACCTACCCAAGTGTGGGTTGACACTGCTTAATACAACACTACTATTTGTAGAATGCAACAGTACAGCAACATAAAAAATGACACAGACACACTCCAGGAATTATACATTTATTAAAGGATTATTACACCTTTATTTATTGGGTTAAAACACTTTTTGAAGGTTTTCTCATTTATTTTATATAACAGTACATGCAGAATAATTACTAACCTGCCAGATGGCACAGCCTTTGCAGCCTATCTTCATGGGCTTGCTGGTTCATAGTCTGGACACATGCAGCTGTGAAGTAAATGCAGTGATATTGAGACATACCTATCCATAGTATAGACAAGCATAGCAATCTCAACTACTTAATACAATGGCTACTTACTCAGTACTGGGGCATTAGGCATCGCACGGGATTCCTGGATCCACTGGTCCAGTTGATCCTCCCTATGTCACTTCGGGTCAGAATAATGGTGCCTGACCTGCTCACCAGTCCGAGGAACACCAGTGGCACAGGTGCGATCAAGAATGTTCCAGGCCTCCATTTTATATTGGGTACCCTGGTACTGGCCCCGCAGGAGTCTTTCCTCATGATTGTGTACAAGGAGCCAAACCATTACTTTGGAATCCTCAGTGCCCCAGCGTTGCACTCTAAATCGAGTGCCTTCTCCAACACTGGCCATGCTGACTGCAGAAGGAAGCTACAACCAGTTATAGCAAGTATTCCCACCTGTGGAGCTTAAATATCCTCATTTCCCAGACTTATTTGTGATTGGCCATTTTGTAGGCACGCCTGCTTAGCTGATGTTGGCAATGCTTAAAATTCCTTTGATAGATATGTGTCTGTTGAAAGTGCATGTTTATGAAATGCTGTTATGGCTTAGTGGTTAAGTACTGTAACTATAGTGCACAGTATCCTGAGTTTGAGCCCTGTCACTGCTTTTTATTTTCCTACTGGTCAGAACTGACTGGTTAAGGTACAGTAAAGCAGGTGTGGCCATGTTTAACTGACTTTGCTCAACTTTGCCCGACTTTGCCAGGCGTTGCTCCATGTTGCTCGACGTTGCTTGATGTTGCTTGACATTGCCCAACATTGCTGACATTGCTCGACATTGCCCTACATTGCGCTGGTTAGCACAGTGCACAGCTACTCGCAAATACGGTGTGGTTGCACTGGTTGGCACGGTGCGCAGCTACGCACAAAGACATTGCTCTGGTTAACGTGGGACGCTGCTATGCACAATTGGTTTAAAATATGCTCAGCGCAGCTATGTGCAATTGGTTTTAAATATGCTCAATACTGGTAAAATGTGCTTAGCAGTGCTTTATATTGCTTAAAATAGGGTACTCATGCCTCAGAATGCATAACCATTTCACCTTCATATATATATATATATATATATATATATATATATATATATATATATATATATATATATATATATATATATATATATATATATATATATATATATATGAAAACTCGTTCACTACTACATTTAACATTTCAATGCTTTTTACCAAACTTATACATAAAAATATTAGGAAATATTTTTGTATACAGATTTTCAACAGAAAATGGAACGTGCAGTAGTAGGACTCGAACTGGGAATGCATCCTCTTTATGCGAAGGCTCTAACCACTACCCTAGTGCTATTTTGCTTAATTTGCATATATTTTTTCTTATTATCCTCTTCTGGTCTCTAAGCTGCTAACTGTAGCTAAGCAATGGGCAAACCCGTGCAAACACGCACAAATACGGGCAGCTATATCAGATGAAAATAAAAATTAAAAAACTCTTTTTATTTTTAATTTTGTCAGTTGTTTAACATATGGGGGAGTGTAGTGTTACATTGTGCACATGTGAGCGGACTCGCTCATGTAACTCAAAATTACGGCATTTCTTCATTGCAGGAGCATGGATTTTTGGACTGCTCGGCAGTCCAACACGCCCCCTACACTCGTCCATGCTCCATGTAAGCTTTAGAGTTGAGGCAGTGCATCCTTATTAATATACATGGCACGCTGCCATCATACTCTTAGACTGGCACTTCCGTGTAAGACTAATCTAGTCTTACACGGAAGATTAGTAAATCCGGGGGGTACATCTAATATTCCCCCATCATGGAGACATTCTCTTATTACACCCATTTCAAAATCAGATAAGGACCCTGCTCTATGTTCTTCTTATCAACCTATATCACTTTTAAATGTAGACTACAAGATTTTCATGTCTATATTAGCAAAAAGTTTAAATCAGATGTTCAGCGGTAGTGGTGCTGCTGTAGCGTTGTCACCTCACAGCAAGACATTGTGCCATTTGATTCTCAGCTAGAGCATCTTCTGTGTGGAGACATGCGTGAATGGGCATACCTTTTTTGAAGGTTGTGCATCAGGGCTGGCAAACGCAGCACATAAAAAAATCTACTGCCAATCATTAACGGATCGGAGGTCCGCTGTGGCGACCCCTAAAAGCCGAAAGACACAAACAAACTAATTGGTTTAGTAAAGAAAGATTTGACTGGATTTATAGTTAATAGGACAGGTCAAGGTAATATAATAAGACTCTTTGCTTTGATTGATATAGCAAACAAAAAAAAATTGAGTTATCCATAATAAGCTTAGATATGGATAAAGTTTTTGACTCTGTGAATCAGCCATACTTGTTCAGAGTAGTAAATGAATATAACTTTTCCACTGATTCATAAAGTTAATTAAAAAGCTTTATGATATCCCATTTTCTTTTGTCAAAATAGGCTCCTTTATATCTAGACCCTTTGATATCTTAAAAGATACCAAATAGGTATTGCCCTTTATCCACTTTGCTATTGGCACTTATTATAGAACCATTTGTTAACTATATAAGACCTAACATAAACATTAAAGGCTTTAAAATAAATTAACATTTTTCTTCTAAAATTCAACTTTTTGCTGATGACATTCTGCTCACTAGTGGTAATATTGATCTCTCATTGGCTTATATAGTTAGCTGTTTGGACTATTTTCAAAATATTTCAAGTCTGAAATATAATCACAATAAAGCAAAAACCTTGCTTGTAAACAAAGGGATAACCACTAACTTAAACTTGTACAAAAAATTTGGATGGGACAATTTGCAGTTAAAATACTTAGAAATTACTATTGAGACTAATAATAAAACCATCAATTTTAGCTAACTACCAAAACCTAGCCGATGCAATATTGAAATTAACAGATAATTGGAATAAATTATTTTTTACATTTCAGGATAGACTTATGCTGATCAAAATGATAATCTTGCAAAAAATCTTATTCTTTAGTCAGTCATTAATTCTCTCCTTCTAAAGAAGTTTAAGAAATAAACTCTCCCCAGGATCCAATAAACTCTGTGCAGGAATAGTGCTATTCCTGCAAGGAGTGGTTCATATCTGTGTAACCTTAGCTTAACAGCAGAGCACCTTGCATATTCATGAAGGAGTGCTGCTGTTAAGGCTAAATGGAAACAAACAGTGAACGCGTGCAGGGGGCATATCTAAGCAGTGCAGACACATCCAACATGCCTACTGCACTCAGAAAATGCAGTATGGCAGACACTGAAATGAAAAAACTGAACATTTCAGTATCTGCAGACACTGAATTAGCTAGGGGAGCAGGAAACAATGCAGGGGGTGTGTCACAGGTTCTGTCACACACCCCCTGCATTGTAAAAGTGCCATATGGCTATAGTTATCAACTGTACAGGTTTCTGCAGAATGCCCAGATGCCTGCCTTGAATACATCTCATCCTCCCAGATCAATAAAGCAGCACAAAGTGATAAATAATGGGGGGACAAAGCCATAAAAATAGGGACACATTCTAAATATTGCACTGACAAACCCAAAAGCTGATAAAATAAAAGGTTTGCAGTAGCACGGACTTCCTGCAGGGTATGAAGACTAAAACACAAATGTCTGCCATGTGAAAGCACCGTATGGCCATAGCCATTAACTGTACAGGTTTCTGTAGAATGCCTAGATGCCTGCCTCACATGCTTCTCACCCTCCTAGAGCAATAAAGCAGTACAAAGCCATAAATAATGGTGGGACAAAGCCACAAAAATAGGGACATGTTTTAAATACTGCACTGACAAACCTGAAAGCTGATAGAATAAAAGGTTTGTAATAGTATAGACTTCTTGCAGGGTATGAAGACTGAAACACAAATGTCTGCCATGTGAAAGCACCATATAGCTATAGCCATTAACTATACAGGTGTCTGCAGAATACCCAGATGCCTGCCTCAAATACTTCTCACCCTCATAGAGCAATAAAGCAGTACAAAGACATAAATAATGGGGGACAAAGCCACAAAAATAGGGACATATTTTAAATATTGCACTGACAAACCCAAAAGCTGATAGAATAAAAGGTTGGGAGTAGCATGGACCTCCTGAAGGGCATGAAGACTGAAACACAAATGTCTGCCATCTGAAAGTGCTGCACGGGCAAAGCCCTCAACTGTACAGGTGTCTGCAGAGTGCCCAGATGCCTGCCTCACATACCTGTCAACCTTCTAGAGTAACAAAGCTGTACAAGGCCATAAATAAATAAATAAAAAATGTCCATAGTAAGGTATGTTTAAGTGTAGCTGAGCGGGTGTGCACATTATGGCCCTCTGCCCAGCATTGCTTAAAGACCTCAGAGGAGATAAATAAAAATATACAGCTAAAATCCTAATGGTGGGATGGCATAGTGGTTAGAGTCCTGGCTTTGTGTGCAGGTGTTCACAGTTCAAACACAAAGACAGGCGTTTTATTTTTACATAGGAAAGCAGAGTTAATTTTTTTTTTGAAAATGATGTAGTACATATTTGTCAACCAGGGTAGTGCAGCTGGTCAAAAATGGAAGTGTGAGTGCATACATGTGAAACCACACATGCATATACAAGTGTCCCATACAGTATAGTCATACCCCTTGGTAATGTAATGTAATGAAAGCACATAGAGGGATGTCATGTAAAATAAATCATATACACTTACTAAATGAAGTCATTATTCTAATATTCTTTAAAAAATAAAAGTGAGCAGTGATTAGTAGTGCTCAGCTATGCTTAGCTGGTGTAAACAATGCTTAGATTTGAATGCTAAGCAACAATCAGCAGAGCTAAGCAGATTTACACACTGTTAAGCAGTGTTCAACAATGTCCCCTTTATGCATTGCTAAAACCGTTTTACCGGGTTTGCACACCACTAAGCTGTGCTTGACACTTATAAAATTGACCAATGACAGCAAAGGGCAGGAATATGGCTTTATTTAAACCACACAGGTGAGAACACAGCCAGTACCTGTTATAGTTCAACCTGTGCAGGAAGCATGATTGGCGTAGGTGAGGGTTTGCGCTTTAGGGTGCAGAGCTGGGGCATTGTGGAGTCCAGGGTCATGGTTGGACTCCTCGTAAGTAACCATGATGGGAGACTGATGCAGGGCCAGTACCAGGGCTCACAATATAAAGTGGAGGCTTGGAACCATCTTGCCCATGATCTCACCAGTGCTACTGGTATCTCCCAAACTGATGAGCAGATCTGGTACCACTATGCTGACCTAAAGGGGAGGAAGGGGGCACTCTTGAACCAGTGGATCCAAGATGCAAGAAACAACCATGCTCCAACAGTTTGTAAGTATCACAGATATAGGTGACCAAATTCTAGCCTGAGGATGTAATAAACAGGTATGCATAATGTTTGCTTTTCTCCCCTATAGCAGCAGCAGAGAGGGCTAGTAACATCAAAGCCCATGCCGACAGACTGCTGAGGCTGCGCCGACAGGCTGGTGAGTAAAAATCCATTTTGCAATATATTGTGAAAATAACTACAAAGGAGTATATTGTGTACTGATAGTGGGTATACTAAACTGAATAAATAATGTTTGTCCAACTAATATTGATCTGAAATAAACATCTATAACACAAACTGTTGTCTTTACTCTGGTATGTTGTTGGATACTTAGAATGGAGCTGTAAAACAAGATATAAATGTCCTGTGTTAATCTTTGCTTTCCAGATTGTAGTAATTCAAAGGATTAATGCACAGTACACTATCTGTCATGCATGCATCACAGGGTTACAAGTTCAGACTGTCTAAACAAGAGACTAATAGGCAGAAACCAGTGAAACAAGAAACAGCAGTTGCCTAGTAGCTCAGTGTGATGAGAAATAGCTTAGTTGTTATTTTGCACACCCAGACATGGTTCAAATCCAGCAAGTGGTACTAAGATGTGTGCATATCTACACACAAGGAATCAGAAATATATGTAAAAACAGTCAGGTAGTGTTAATAGATATTTTCTCCACAGGCTTTACAGGTAAGGAAATGTTGATATTAGCTATATGAAGGGTATACTAATAAACTGTGTACAACTGTTCAACTGTCACACCATATGCCTGCAAATGACAGTAGGATAGGTACATACAACATGCACACTTCCCGATACATGTCTCTTAAGTGTCGTACTATTGCGGCTAGTGGTTACTGATACCAATAGCCCTGGACACAGATAGGAAACCAGCTGAAGTATGTTGATAGCACACTTACATAACAGCAGTTCACAGTACCCCTTCTGTGCCAGATATGTAACACTGACATGTTCAAGTCCCCTCTACTCATGTACCCAGAGTAGTCACAGTTTGCCCCATACCATTCCAGGTTGACAGTTTAATAGGTATGTTTGTGCTACAGAAGCTATGGGCCATAGGTAGATGTAAAGTGAGGGCAGACCCATAGAGTACTGAGCAGTACTGTTGTAGGAAATAGAACCATAAACTGTTGTTAATGGACTTTGTGTCTCCCTCCCACCCCTTATTTGTATCAATAATTATTATTCATATACTACGGGTATGTTGTTTTCCAAACCTAATGTTGGGACTTGTGTTCTATTACTGTTCATATATTTGATTGGCTGTATGTTAACATACCTTGTTCAAATACCATTGTTGGTGGCCTGTTGCCATCAATGTTACTGGCATGCTGTTACGATGCATACTGTTGTTCCATTTATGCATGTGTTCTGTTTGCTATACAACTGTTTCAAATCTGTTTTATGGGGTTAATTGGAACACCCACACGTGCTGTTATAACTAACCTTGAAATGTGCTGTTCATGACTAACCAACATATTTTGCAAAACCCCAAGACTATAGCACGTTTGGGAAGACAGATCCCAGTGGAGCCACCTGCCCACCTCATCTGGCCTTGGCACTGGTTCCCAGCATATCTGGGACCCAATCTGGGACTTCCTCATCCATTGATTCTGCACCACCTTTGGGAAGAACCACCTCAGGGGATGGGGCCCATCCACCTGGGAGCAGGCATGGACAAGAGCCTGTCACCCACACTCAGTTCTAGGTTATGGTGCACACCATTTGAACAGAGTTGGATGCCCAGCTGCCCTAAATGGAGGGTAGCCTGTTGCACCTCAAAGGGCAGGCTGCCCCTCCTGTCCAGCCCCCAACACAGCAACTTTTGGATCTGTAAAGGGGCAGTGGTGACTGCCCATGTGTGGGGACCTCAGTCCTACCGTATCCATTTTGGGGCTCATGGGCTTCAGATTCCCAATCGCCCACCCTGTCAAAGGAGTTTACCCCCCTTATGTGTCATATACCACCTCTGTCTGCTGTCTTGTCTGTCTTGTCTGTCTCCCTACCCAACCTACCTCCCCAGATGTACCTACAATCCTTCCTCAAGATCCCACTCTCACCTTTAAAAAAAAGGGCATCTGTCCCAAAAAAATATTGCCCCATACATAGCTGTCCATTTTGCACACATGCTCAGTGGACACATGTAATCTGGCCCAATTGGCTTGACAGCACATTTCTGTTGTCCTCACTGGTCTCCCTGGGGTTTGACTGTCCAAATTCACCTCCAAATTCTGCACAAATACACAGCTACTGCTATATAAGAAATGTGCAGGTATGGACCTTCCCTACACCTGTCCTGCACATCCCTAGCTACCTTTCATATTGCTTTTCCATCAGTGTGCCCCCTTTTCACCACTTTCCTATCACCCCTTTTTCTTTACTTTTAAAGAAATTAGCGCGGGTGTAAATGGGGAATAAGCACCATTAAGTGAAGCCAAAATGGACTAAGCGTGTTTTAGCATTGCTTAGCATTGCACAAAACCATGCAAACCTGCTTAAAGCCACTTAAAACTGCTTTACTCCCTCTGTCTCCATCAGCCTCTGTTCTGCCCAGCAACAAAAGAGACAGCTGTGGCAGATCTCGAAAGCAGGACTCTGTGCACTATATATATATATATATATATATATATATATATATATATATATATATATATGTCTAGGACATTTACTCGAATGAGCAAACGGCCGGGCATACTTATGTGAAAGGGCTTTTCACCGAAGAAGCACTTTCATGTAAGTATGCTTGTTGCCAAGGCTGTACTATGGTGCGGATAAGGTAACATTCCCTTTTCCCCACTGTAGTGCGGTCTCGGAGGGAGAATATTAAAGTGGGGGGTGTGGGGGGCACAGCACCCCCACATGGGGGGTGCAGGGGGACAAAGACACCTGCTAAAATATCAATGCAGTGTTTTTTGGGGGGTTTTTGTAACACACTTAAACGAAAGTTCTTTTTCGATAAAAGCGCTTTCATTAAAGTGTGTTCGGTTGTTATGGATTCGGACGTTTGCTCATTTGAGCAAACGTCCTAGATATATACATATATATATATATATATATATATATATATATATATATATACTCCCAACCTCTAAGTGCAGGAAATCTGGACAAAGTCAATCAAAATGGGGGGACAACGAGCTACAAATAGGGGCATATTTTAAATATCGCTCTTCTAAACTTATAAAGATGCTACAGTAACAGGGTTTGTTTCAGCATACATCATCTGAAGGATCATCATCATCATCAGCTAAGTTTTTAGCTAAGTTCTATCTGGAAGGTGTAGCCCTGCTCCATTCGTTCCGCTCACTTCGCCCCCCCCATTCCCTCTCACCCCCCCATATCATTACCTTTATACTTATCCATACAACCACACCCCCTCACTTCCTCTCTAATCCCCCACCCCTCTACTTCCTATTCTCATAGTACCTCCCTTTTTTGCTCCTCCCCACACTTACCTACTATCCACTATCAAAGACTACTATACCTTACTCCCACCCCTTCCTCTCATCCTCTGTTCTACAGCCCATAAAGTGACATCTCTTACAACTCAAACTATACTTTTACCTTCCCTACTCCTTATACTCTATCACCTCACCTCCTATCACTCACAATTACCTTCTCCCTATTTCCATCCCTCAGACACCACTCTTAACTCAAGTACTACGCCACAACCCTATCTACTAATTTGTGCCTCCATTCTCCCCCCCACCACTCCCATTTAAAACAATAAAAAAGTCTACTTACTCAAATTAAAACCCCATTACAAATATCTACTTCTATCTGGTGACATTCATCCTAACCCAGGCCCTACAAACACTACCTTGAACAATAACCCCCCACCCTATATCGAAACCTGCCAACCCCTCCAACCCACAAAAACAAGTATAATTCTGCTCTATCAATGTCAGGAGCCTTGTAAATAAAGTTCAAGAACTCCATGCTTGGATAGCTAACTATACTCCTGACATAGTTACCCTCACTAAAACATGGTTAAAACCACGAGAATACAATCACCACTATCTTCAGGCACGAATAAATCCGGTCCAGCAAAGGTTTTAAAAGCTTTAATCCACTCAACGCAAACCACGGGTATGTGCAAACACGCAAAAAAACAGCAGCAGTCAATAACGCTTAACACCAAACGTTTTCGTCTTAAACTTCTTCAGTTACAACTCCATTTTAGAAATTCATACCTTATATAGGAGCAAAAAGAAATTGCAAAAACTAGATTCCCCTCACAAGCACATTAATTTTACCCGTTCTTCGTACACTGACACGAAGTTAAGAATCGATAAAACAAGTTTAACTCAGAAGTTTTAGAAGAGAACGTATGAATTTCTAAAATGGAGTTGTAACTGAAGAAGTTTAAGACGAAAACGTTTGGTGTTAAGCGTTATTGACTGCTGCTGTTTTTTTGCGTGTTTGCACATATCCGTGGTTTGCTTTGAGTGGATTAAAGCTTTTAAAACCTTTTCTGGACCAGATTTATTTATGCCTGAAGATAGTGGTGATTGTATTCTCAGTTTTGACTTTCCACTATTTTGCTCAAGTTTGCTTTAATGGTTAAAACCACACCATCTGGACAGTGAAATCATCCCTCCTGGCTATAATATCCTTAGATTAGATCAACCTAAAAGAAAAGGAGGAAGAGTCTCCATACTCTACTCCAATTGTCTCTCCCATATCAGTCCCACACTAGACTTGCCCGCATTCTCACCAGCTGAACTCCTACTGACCAACTTCAAACTTAACAGTTTCAACACCGTAACTGTCGCAGCAATCTATATTCCCCCTGGTGATAATATTAACATACTTGAGAACATCCTATCTCACCTCTCACATACCATCCACAATGAAATAATTATACTGGGAGATAATAATATTGATTGGCTTACAATACAAGCTCCCAACACTACTTCCTGTATAAACCTACATGGGCTTGAGCAGCTAATCACAACCCCAACCTACATTAATAAATCTCACCTACCTAGTTCTCTTCTTGACTGGATATTGGTCTCCCATCCTCAAAACTATCATAACTCCCAAACCCTTCCAAATGCCCTCAGCGACCACTGTCCTGTAACAGTTACTAGACATACTCCCCACCTTACCAAACCTAACAAATGTATTACCACCCGCTCACTTTCTCATTTCTGTCCTAACTCCTTTATTTACCAACTCTCCAAAATTAACTGGTCTTACCTCACCACTCTTTCTTTAGATGAAGCTGTCCACTCCTTCAGCACTACATTCCTAAATATTCTTAACTCCCTTGCTCCTCTTCGCCCAATTAAAATCAAATCTAATACTGCTCCCTGGTTCACTAAATCTACCAGAACCCTCATGAAAGACCGGGATAGGATTCGAAAAATGTGGACTAAAACTAGGACCCCTTCTCTTCTTCAGAAATATAAAGAACTCAGAAATAAAATAAAATAAATCATCCATTATGACAAAATAAACTTCTATGCCAATCCTCCCTCTACTCTTAAATCAGACCCAAAGAAATTCTGGAGCTTTATTAAACAGACTCTTCATCCAGGAACCCTTCCTCTCCTAACCCATGTCCCAATGCAACACCTGAAGACATAGCCAACAAATTTAACAATCATTTTATAAACTCAATAACCTCCATAATAAATTCTCTCCCCCCCAGAAACAACACTAGTACCCCCACAAACTCTATACCTCTTCCAAACCCTCCTAACTCCTTCTCTCTAAAAGCAGTATCAACTATGTAAAGTCATTACTCTCTAAACTTAAACCTTGCTCCCCATCTGTTGACAAGCTACCCTCTTACTTCCTGCAGATTGCCTCTGAACCTCTTGCCTATCCTGTATCCATCTTAATCAACCAATCCATTTATGAATCCTATGTCCCCACTGTCTCAAGCCACTCCCACAAGGTGATAACTTCACTTTTTTAAAGGCTGAAGCCACACCCACTGGGAGTTAAAGGTACACACTCAAAAGAGATGTAATGGAGGGAATGAGTTAAGTACTTTCTGAACCATGGGGTACAAATACCCGCTCTCAGTCTCCAATTTATATGCATGCAGAGTGCAGACATTGTAATATAAACAGTAGAAAGTTAAAGTAAATGTTAATAGAAAGTTAATGTACACTGGTATACAAAAGATGGCTGATAAATTGTTATTATGGCAGATGTATACAGGCATAAAGAAATATTGGACACAGGAGAGCTTAAAATTCAACACATCTAAGAAAACTGTACAGTTAAGTAGTCGTAATAATTTCAGTCAGCCTATTAAAGGTACTTACACACTCACTGCTCTCACTCCTGAACCTAACATGCTTTCTGCTATTTCAGTTAGGCCTTCCCCAAAGACGTAGCATGATTGTGGGTATTTCTATATTTGTGATACAAATAATATATAAATGATGCTTCATAGTATCAGATGGGGACAATGAGGATAAAGTATTTTTGATATAAAGAATTGAATTAGGTTAGAATCCATCTTGAATTAAGATGGAGTCTGAAGTATGTCTGAGTTAAGCTTTGTTTCTTTAGGCTGACATAGCATTTATTGTACTTGGTGTGCTTAATTCAGCAAAAGTGAAACATTATTTTCATGGTCAAAGATGTGATAAGGGGTCTGAGAATGTACTGTCCTGTCTGAGAATGTACTGTCAGCGTTAACTATCCAATGGTGTTGTTTTCTTCATTGGTCAGTAAGTGTGGTCTGATTATATCTGCTTTAGTTACACAATGCATGTTTATTATGAATATCTGTGGTCCTCCTTTGTTATGGGAGATAAAAGTTTATTTGTTTGGCCTGCAATGACTGTGCACGAATAAAGATCTTTCTCTTTTGCTGAATCCCGAGTTTTATGTTACTCCTTTACAAAACTAATTACTACAGTTAATTATGTTATCCTTGAACTGTGTTATCATTCATGAAGATGACAAGATGCTGCTCAAGACAACTATCTTTCCTACCTTGGACATATATACATATATAGCTCAGTCATGTCTATCTACATCTCACCCAGGTTACAGCCTCTAAGATAATTATCATTCACATGTCAGTCACAAGGTCAAATATCAAAGATTGAAACAATAATAATTTCATGATCTTTAATCATACTTTGATATAGGAATGGGGTCCATTCCTGTCATGGTATTAGAAACCCAGAAGACTTGGAGAAATTAAAAGGGAGAAATCATATATATATATATATATATATATATATATATATATATATATATATATATATATATATATATATATATATCTCAGTTGACCTCAGTAAGAGGAGAACTGGTGTTCCTAACTATAATTACTGCATTGTCATGGGTGGTTGCAGGTACAAAATACATTAAAGGCATAGCCTTGCAGTTAGGTTGGCTTTTGCTGTGGATGGTTGTAGCGGATATAGGTAAGTTTCTGGAATGGGAGTATACCAATGTGACTATTGTTTACTGCTAAAATGTCTAAGATGCTTAGGTAGTGATTTCCTTAGATCAGCAAAAGAGAGTTTAGTGTTGGCTAGTTGTGAGATAGTGGTGGACTATTTACTTACATATATAAGTAGTCAGAGGCTTGTCACCATATTTCTCATTAAGTGATTTCTATAATATGCAAGATGAAGGGTTTGTTAGTAAACATAATGCTGTTGTTATTTTTATGATCCCAAATTCTAGCCATATAATGGGTTAGAGATGACTGTAATATCATGGTAACAGGAGAAGACAAGTGGCTAGTGGTTGGAGTAACTGGATAAGTAAATAAGTAAGCAGTTATTGTTAGGGATTTTACACTGCAGACTCAGTAGGATATAAAATCCAGGATACTTACAGGTATGTATCCAATATCAAATCAGTATTAAATTTACTAATAAAAAAACTCTACTGCTCTCCTTCGGGAATAAACATTACCAAGGAAAGCTGCTGCCTGTAGGTCAATTAGTTACTAGTTGCTAGTTGACTATATATTCTGTTTAAAATGGCTGATACAGAAATAGTAATAAAAGGACATTGTAAATAAAGAAATAAAAATAATAAGGCACAAGGGCCACAAAATGCAGCTTAATACATAGACTTGGTAATGTTGATAATAAGTAACACACAACCCAAAAAGAAACCTAGCAAATAACTGGCAAACCAGCAGTGAGAATTATAAATGCAAAAACAAACAATTTGGTGAGAAGTGCAAAAAACAGTCAGCTTATCAGACAACAGCATGATATGAGTAAAGGGGCATTGTAAAGAAAACAATGGGATATTCTCCTCAATAACCAAAATAAATACCTTCAGGGACAAGTCCACCTCAGAATTATACAACATGAACAGAACGTTTATAACTGTAAGCTACAAAAAAATACTACAGGCACAATTTTCTTTGTCACTAAATGGAAAAAGTACGGTTGTATAAAATCTTACCATAACAATAGATGCTGTTTTCTTCACTGTGGCAGTATTCTTAATGTTAAGGATCTCCCAACCAGGGCAGCCCAATGTTTGGCCAATATTCCAAAACCAAATTAACTTAAATTTGACGTATGTCACACATATGCTCCCCATACAGAATGTAGGGAGTAAAAGTGATGTACGGATGCAGTTACCCAGAACTAAATTGCCCCAGGAGATAACATAGAATAACGGAATCCATGCAGATCCAGAAGGAAAAAAATGCAGAAGAAAAAGAGGAAACCCTTAGCCAGAAGGCAATCGAAAACAAAAACCAGAACAAACAAGATGGGGTTGGAGGGAAAGAGCAGCTAGTGCAATGGTGAAGAGAAGGACATTTACTGTTATGGTAAGATTTTACACAACTGTACTATGTCCTTCTATATTGCTGTTGCAGTATTCTTAATGTTAGGGAGAGTGAAAAAGCTCAAGAAACAGAATGGGAGGTGGAAGGTTGAGAAGAACCCTCAACAAACCTATATAAAATGGTTCTTGCAAAACCAGCTCTGGCCCTAGATAACATATCCAACTTATAATGCTTAGTAAAGGTATGCACTGAAGACCAAGTATCAACTTCTAGAATGGAATTTATGTCCAACCTCTTGAAGAAAGCAACAGAATAGGCAAAAGCCCTAGTGGAATGAGTTATAACAGAAGCAGACAAAGATTTGCCATGAAAAGATAGATATCTAGGATGAGATAGTTTGCTTAGAAACAGCCAAAATCAATGTCCTGGGATGAAAGGAAGTGAAAGGCTAGACAGACTTACAAATGGCCTTAGTTTTATCAAAATATTATCTGAATTGTCTGTGCAAATCCAAGGTATGCAAGAACTTCTCATTAGCAGACTGAGGAGAAAGAAAAAAGTAAGAAGTTAAATTGGCTGATTCAAGGACAACTCATTCACTACCTTTTGGTATAAAAGAAGGATTATTACGAAAGGACACCCAATCGTTATGAAAAACCAAAAAAGGAGAAATGGCCATAAGAGCTTGGCACTCAGAAAATTTCCTAGCAGAAGTAAGAGCCAACAACAAAACAGTCTTCCAGGTACAATGTTGTAAATAATCAGAATCTGCAGGCTCAAAAGAAGCCTGCCAATTTTTCCAAAGCAAAATGAAGGTCTCAAGGAGGAGGAATCGGTTTCCTTGGAGGTCAAAGATGCAGAATGTCTTTGATAAATTGTTTGACTTAAAAACAAAAAGCCAAAGGAGGATTCTATGGTAGACAAGCAGAAAGGGCTGACAAATGGGTCTTCACAGAATAGGCCATGTCAGACTGGGGAACTCACACAGGTAAGAAAGGACCAAAGGGACCCCCACTGAAAAATGGTCCTGGTTATAGGTTTGGCACCAGACAGAATTTTTTTTCCATTTGGACATACAAGATTTTCTGGTAGATGGTTTCCTTGCCTCCTGTAAAACCCTGAGCACATCCTCAGAAAAGAGGTGCATGAAAGGGATCAAAACCCTATTACCCACAATGCCAGTTGAAGAGTGGACTAGTGAAGATGGATGTGAGATCCCTTGTCCTGTGTGAGGAAGTCCAACCTGGGTGGTAACTTGTGGTGATTGCCCCTGGCCAGAGGCATTAACAGAGGGAACCAGTGCTGTCTTGGCCAAAAGAATCACAAGCAAGATTTTTGGGGAGTCCAGCTGAATATTCTGCAGGACTCATGTAAGGACAGGAAGAGCAAGGAAAGCACAAAGAAACCCCCCCTCTCCAAGGCATAGAAAAGACATCCATCTTCCATGCCAGATGGCATGACACTCTGGAACAAAAGAGAAGGAGGTGCCTGTTCACAGGAGAGGCAAAAAGCATACCGGAGGAATACCCCACTGAGGGACAATGTCCAGAAACATGTCTCTGTGAAGCATCCCTTTGTGAGCCTGTGTTTTGAACCTGCTGAAGAGTCTGCCACTTGATTGTGCTCTGAAGGAATGCATACTGCCTGAAGAATTAACTGATAACTGAGAGCAGCCTCCCAAGCCTGTAAAAACCATCCTGCAGAGAAGCCAAGATTTTGAGCCTCCTCTTTTGTTGACATACCACATCACTTCAGTGTTGTCTGTGTGCACCTTCTAGGGATTTGGAGAGAACATGGGGTGAAAAGTTTGAAGGGCCAGAATGAGAGCTGTCATCTCTTTGATGTTGATGTGGTCTCATTTCTGATGTGGGCACAGTCCCTGAACTTTCAGGTGACCAAATGAATCCCCCCACCCCATGTCGGAGGCATCAGTGAACAGTTCTTGAGAAGGGACTAGAGGCTGAAAGGGTAGGCCTGGGTTGAAAGCAAACTGTTGAATCCACCACTGGAATTCTTTCTTTAGACAAAGAAGGAGAGGTACACTGAAATCCATAAATTGGCAATGCTACAGCAAAACTGACTTGAGGTATCATTGAAGTTTCTGCATATGTAGTCTGACAAGAGATAGCATTGGAACAGAAGATGCCATAAATCCCAGGGCCCTGAAGAAACTCTCTGGATGGCATTAGAGTCAGTGGAAAAAAGTGACTGAAAGAAGACTGTCAATGACAACACTTTTGGAGATGGAAGAGAGGCCAACATTGGCACTATCTGAATCTTGCATCCCAGATATACATGATTCTGAGAGGGAGTCAAGACAGACTTTTGGAAGTTGATAGTGAACCCCAGACTTTGAAGAAGAGAGATGGTGAACTCCAGATCCCGTAACAGGTGACTGGGAGAGGGCACTTGAAGCAACAGGTCATCTAGATAAGGAAAAATCTGAATGCCTTGGAAGCTGCAGAAAGTAAACACAGGAGTAAGACATTTTGTGAATATCCTTGGGGCAGTAGAGAGGTCAAAGGGCAAAGCAGAGAACTGAAAAATGAAAGGAAGAAAAAGAGAACTGTAAAAACTTCCTGAAAAGAGGATGAATAGGGATATGAAGGTAAGCATCCTTCAGATCCAAAGACACCAGAAATGCCTAGGGTAGTAAAACCGGAAACAGGGTTTCAAGAGTAAGCATCCAAAAGGATGGGACCTTGAGAAAGATGTCCAGCAGAGAGAGATCCAGAATATGTCTCAAAGTCCTGGAATAAAAACCTTTTCCCACTTGAGAAGGGGGAACAGATTGAATGACTCTTTGGTTCACTAGGGACTCTAGGACCTCCTGAAAATGAGAAAGTTGCTCTAGATGAGGTTGAGGAATCCCTGAAAAAGGAAGGTGAGTCTTCCATACCATGAAGTAATCCTGATGGATGATAGAATGGACCCAGGAGTCCAAATTGATGAGATGCCAAATTTGGAAGACAAAGGGAAAGCCGAAGGGACAAAGGAACCTGCTCTAAGAGAAGGGGGGGCAAACTGTGAAAGAGAAGTAGGGTTATCAGATAAAGGTGGCTTCTGGGCCACAGAAATGTGAGAAGCCTTAGAAGTGGGGGTTGGCCTACCACCCTTCCTACCCTTGGGGGCTGCCTGCAAACAAAAGCAGCTCTAGAAGGATAATTCCTTTGCAACTTAGGGATAGAAAAGACAAAAAATATGTTTAACATCCTGCAAGGCTTTGCCTTTGTCTTAAAGAGACAGGTCAGCAGCAGCATTCCTAAAAATATATTTATTATCCAAAGGAGCATCTAATACCTTGGCCTTAATGTCCTCAGGCAAAGACTGGAGATGAAGCCAAGAATAACACCTCAAGACAGACCTAAAAGCTGCAGCCCTAAAAGAGGCATCAGCACCATCATAGCTACACTTAATAGAGTGGTAAGCCCATTGAGAATAGATAAGGCAGAAGATGCCTTCAGAATCAGGTAGGTCAGAAATAACCTGACAAGCCTGAGGAGTCAAGACCAGGACATATCTGATCATGTGGGTCTGGCAATTAATAACATTAAAGCCCAAAGTAGAAGCAGTGTAAACTTTCTTACCAATCCTCTCCATTGCACTACTATCATTATCAGAAGGCAAAAGTTTGGAAAAGGGCAAGAGCTTGGAAGGTTTGTTATAAGAGACTGACACCACAGCAGGATCAGCAGAAGGACATTTAAATAAAAACTGAAAATTCTCAGGAACCTTATAGAACCTACCAGGTTTCTTAGGAGCAGGAGACTGAGAATCAGGAGGCTTGGAAGCACCAACGAAAGTGTCTAACAAGGCAGCCAGCACAGAAGGAACTGCAAGTGGTTTAGGCGTATTCACCTGAAGCAACTGATAACATCTGCTCTGAATATCACACACTTGAGAAGAATCCCACTTAAAGTATTCCATCGTCCTAGCAATTGTGTCTCCAAAGTACAATTCCTCAAAAGGAGATACAGGGCTAACAGACTCCTCCTCATCAGAACCATAAGCCAAAGATGAAGGCATCTGTGAAGAATAGGACAAAGACCCCTCATCAGACTTTGAATCCTCATCTGAATAATCCGGTTTATTAAGCCATTTAGAAGGGATAGAGGTCCAAAGAGAAGTAGGCACTGAAACCTGTTGAGGAGGCTTCAGGGTCATCAAGCCAGAAAACAAGCCCTAAGTAAACTTGTGCCATTACCTTTAAGGATCTTTAGGATGGACCAAAACATGTTTCATCATTTGTCTTTTCTTGGAAGGGTCATTAGCCCTAACAAATACTGGTGGTTCTGACCCCTGGTGAGATTCGATAAGAGAACTTGGAACCTCCTCCCTGACCAATATCTGCAGAATCCCTCTAGGACCCTCCAATATAATCATCTGTGGTTCCTCCCTCAATGTCTGGAGCAGATGTCTGCAAAGCCTCAGAGGATGAGTGAAAAGACAGATCCATGCTGGTCTCTGACATGGTTGCTGCAGAGGAATCCAATGTAGATACCAAATAACCTACAGAGCTATTACCTGCTTCTAGAGGGACATCCAGTGGAGGCTAGACAGCTATAGAATTACTCCGAGTCTTCTTGGTCTTCTTCTTACCTAGTGGGAGTATCTCAGGTTTAAAGGATTCTGCCATGTTACCCTGGGATAACTGGCCAGGGAAGACAACTGGCTTTTGAGGGTCTTAGACACAAATGCCTTACAGACACTACAAAACGTCTGCTCGTGGGAAGCACCCAAACAAAAGAAACATTGTTTGTGATGATCCTTATGGGGAATCTACCTACCATACTGACATTTTCACTTCTTGGGTGACATGAACTATAATAAGCAAAATAAAATACAAGACCAAAGAAAGGGGAAAAACAACCCCAACAGGGCACTAATGGCACTTGGACTGGCAGCAAAGAAGTTCTGGGTAGTTGTGGCCATACATCACTTTTGTGCCCTAGGTTCTGTATGGGGAGCATATGTGTAATGTACAACTCATACAAGATCATTCAGCTTTGATAAACTGGCGAATGTCAAGCTGTCCTGGGCAGGAGATCCTTAACATTAAGAATATTTTAACAGTGACATAGAAAGTCATAAATAAATTCAGCAAGGCACATTGTATAAAACAAAATGCACTCCTCCACATATACTACTACCCCCAAATAAATGCTATATGTCAAATTTTAAAAATTAAAATTTCTAGAATCAATCATACTATATTTAGAGTGTGCAGGATATCCTGCCCTAGTCTGGCAGTTTAATGCAGAAAATAAAGGCTAGGAGCTTCAAATGAGCCATCCTGTAATTCTGTGTTTGATTCCCCCAGTTACCATCTGCCTGCTGTGGTACTCTTAGCAAGTCATGTGACGAGACAGTGCTCTGGGGACTCCACTAAAAATGGACCTCAACCTGGTTTACAAAACATAAATAAGTAAATTATCGGAGCTACTGGATTCATGAGTATGTGTACCCTTAAAATTTAAAAAAGAAGAATGAAAAACACAGAAAGAAAGAAAAAGAAAGAAAGAGGAAAAAAGTGACAGCAGCTTCACTAACTCTGACGTGCTGTGTAGGCTTTATCATGAACACTATACTGTATATTCAAACAGTATGCTTCTAATCTGTCCATGGGCATTGCACTGTATGAGAAGAGATAGAGCATAAATAAAGGTCCATAATACAATCACACTGTTTCAGAAAAGTAAGAAACTTATTTTTTAAATAATGCGATTGTATAATTGCAAGTACTCTTATTGGGAGTGTCATGCAATTTTACATATCACTGGCTGTATTTGGTCAAAAGAGCTTCAAACTTGTAAACCAAAGCATGTCAATGGATAATCCCTGCATTATTCACACTCAGACTTGATATAGTGTTTAATTACTAACTTCTACATTCACGGCAGCTACCCCAGTGGCACAAAGAAATAAAGCCTTGACTATGGCCCAGACAGTCTGGGTTCAATTAGTGACTCTAGCATCTGCTGAAATGGCAGAGAGGGATGAGCATCACCATCCTTGTTAGGTGGGTGGTTTCATGGGTGTTTCCTGTGATGATCCCTGATGGAGGCTGGATACATGATGCTAGGAGCCATAGGCCAAAGGGGAGAATAGGGTGTCAACAAGGCTGAGCTGCTGTGGAAGTGTGGAGATACACTGCACATGCCCATTACACTTCCACCCTTCAATAATTCCATAAATAACCAAGGGAGCAGGGAGTAACAGGGTATACATAAAATAAGAACTCCCCAGCAGATGTGAATGGCCAGACCCCCAGGATGTCCTTAAGTTCTGCCCCAGCCCTACTGAAGATAGTCTATGGAGTTGAAGGAGGTGAATGGCAGACTTAGCAATGGGCGTGGGTCACTAAGTAGGGAGCCATAGGAGATAGGAAAAACTCCTCAAAAGACAAAACTTCTGCATTCATGAATTTATGTTAGTAAAGCCTAGATACTCAGGTAAATGCACTTAAAAAATGTTGATAGATTCAAAAAAGTAATATGACATGCAGCAAAAAATGAGTTTCTACTTAATTTCAAAAACTACCCTAGTCATAAAAATTAGGCTAAATTGAATAAGTACAGAAACTAGCTACTACTTATCTTATTAGACATTCCAAATCTAATTATAAACAGCTTGATCTCTAAGGCTGAAAGCTATGACAAGGGATATTTTTACTAAAGCCAGCAAACTGAAAGGGGATAAAACTGACAATGTAACATGTTATCAATAAACAGCGATGTGATTGCTTATTCACTGAACATAATCAAATTACTTACTGAAAACTGTTGTGCAAAATTCACAATAACAAATGCATATGTCAGAGTGCTACAGACAAAAGGAAGCACATTATCAAACTATGTATATGATAACTGCTGCCACAAGTAAAATTAAAAGCTCAAGTTCCATGAGACCAGACAACATGAATAGTATGTTCCTGTGCAGAATAAAGCAGAACATAATTAATTCATAACCCGGGGTATTAAATAAAATGTTACCTACAGATGTATGCCTGACCTATGGCAAGAGGTTACACAGGCTTCATACAAGTTCACAAAGAAGGGAGTGTTATATTAAACCCAGACAATTTATGACCCATCGGCCTGACCCAAATTCTGTGTGAAATCATGGAGTCATAATGGACCTTATCCAAAATGGATATAAATTACATACTTATGAAAATAGATAGAGATACTGAACTCAGTTACCAAAATAAGTCTCACAATACTATAAACAAGTTTTATGATATTATTAACTTCTGAAATATTTAGGGCGGCCACAGTGGTGCAGCAGTTAGCATTGTTACCTCACAGCAATAGGTTCTCCAGTTTGATCCTCGGCTGGGGTGCCTTCTGTTCGGAGTCTGCATGTCCTCCCTGTGGTCACTTGGGTTTCCTCCAGGTGCTCCAGTTTCCTCCCACATCCCAAAGACATGCTGTAGGTGGATTGGACACTAAATTGGCCCTAGGTGTGAGTGTGTGCCTTCTGTGGAAGGTTGGGCACTTGGCTGGCAACTCGACACTGTAAAACTCCACTGCCAATCATGAGCAGACAGGTGATCTCTAACTGGGAAAAACCAAAAGAAGAAGAAATTAACTTCTGAAATATTCCATTCACAAATGATATATCCATTAACACTCAACCTTATTTTCTTTTATCTGCATTGTACCCTGCAGCAATAACACAGGGTATAAAGTTTAAGTCCATGCAGCATATAATGGTCTACAGAACAACCTCTGCTGCATAGTCCAGCACAAAAACGTCAACAGTAAGTTAAGGAAAACAAGTAACGTCAGGCAACAATGTCACATTGATGATAATGACCGCATTAACTATATGTCAGATAAAAGTAGGCAGCCATACATATGGCATGCATGATTTTACTCAGCCAGAGTTGATCATGTGTACCTCATGGCCTCCAGCCTGTATAAATCCTTCTACCCAGCATGCACATGTAAAAGTGCTATCCAAACAGCCATTATCACTGGAGTTGGACTAATCAATTTTCTAACTCTAGTACCTCTCCATCACTGATGGAGCATGCCGTAGAGAGCAGAATCATCTTTACAAGTGAATTGTTTGTGAAAGTGTTCAGGTAACTATAAGTAATTATACATGAGTCAAAACATAACAAAATCAGTGCAACAGAAAACTGTACAAAAGCCAGAACCCATAGTTTATAAAAGTCCTCCTTGTATTTCACTACCACAAACACATATACACAATGCACAAGGACTGCATAAGTACACTTTAAATGACAGTAGTAGTGCTATTAGCAAAAACGTATAGCACTGACAGTAAATATTACATTACAGAAACAAGCATCTACAAGTTGAAATGTAGCCACTTATTTAGAACATCATCCCAGCAGCAAATGCTATACTTTTTGCAGATATGTGGCAAAGCACATTAATGGCAGTGCTTATAATAACCTACGTATAATACCCCAGATTATATACAGCACCACACATCAGCAAATGTCACTGACAAATAACACAGAGCAGGGAATCACAGTTATTTTCAGTATCTGCCTTCTTCTAGTCGACTATGTGACATTTTTTGAAAATAATAAAAAAACAGTAAATAAACTCCATAGTTAAACTTAGTAATACATATTTTGTATGCATGGAAAGGTGTGGTGAGATGAAAAATATACTTTTATTCATTATTCCCAAGGCACATGACAAATATAAAGCTATCATAGATGCATTTCTTTCTCAGAGTGGGTATTTGCACCACATGAAGAACATCAGTTATGTCAACTGTTCCCAAGACCCCCCTCGGCTCTTTGTCCCCCTCTCCACCCTTGAATATATGTACTAAATCCACAGTCACACAGCAATGGGGAAAGGAGAAATCATCTCCCCAGCACACAGCACTCTGGGACACATGATGCTGTACTGCATATATTGCAGCAGGAAAAGTATAAGGATGTGTAATGTCAAGGAAATGTGATTGGAAAGTTATTAGTATTTCATGTTAATTAAGTTGTCAGGATCTTAAATTGTGTTTTACAATAACTGCATTCTCATACAGTGGGCTTATCTAGCAGAAAAGCTTGTTTAATGTTCCTTGATAGATTCTGTCCTGGTTCCAGAAAAGAAATCTAATCATGTCTCTGTCTGGAAAGGAAATGACACAAAAGACTGTGCATTTTGGGGACAGTGCACTTGAGGGATGTTTTATCTTTTACTATGGATGAGACAGGAACTTGCCGCATTTCATTTTTGTTATGTTCTTCCGTAACTAGGCACAAAGTGTGTTTTGTTTACAGTAAATATGCAGGAGTTATTTTTTTATAGCATAGGTTTAATAATATGCCATAGAAAGGATGTGGGATTGCTGTTTTTCATACTGCACTTGTGTTTATGTAACTGTCTGCTTCTGTTCATCATTCAGATACCACAAGACAGGGACAGGGAGTGGCTAGCCAGAAAACCTGATATGGCAACACCACAGTGTACTGTCCTTTATGCATTCAGTCCGGTATTCAGTCAAATGTCAGAGGAATAAATAGACAGTTTAGACATTTTAACTGCCTTGCGTGACTTCCTTAATTTTTATTTTATAAAACAAGGATGCTTCAAGCTGTAATGATGGTAATACTCCTCCTACGTAATGTCAAAACAGATAAACTGTCACTTTCTGCCCCTTTGTATGCCATTCCATAAGAGAAGCAAACCAATATGAGCAGATTTCTTTATAATGAATATATATTTTTGCTGTACAACCATATGTCTTCCATTTAAAGCCTTTTAGAACCTGCATTCTGCACATACAAAAATGCAAGGCTACCTTTAAATTGGGATGTATATCTACATGAATGAATTTCTCATTTGGCATGTAATTTGCCGTTTGTGCACAGTGTCTAGTGTAACATTATGAAGCAATACAGCATGGAATTAACAGCAGCAGCCAGCTTAGCTGGTTATTTTTTATTACTATATATGATTATATTTTGTTATGGGATTATAGTTACTTAAAACAAGGAAGGCAAAATTGGAGACTTGCAAATTATTTAAAGAAACTACCCCCCAAACACATATTTACACACATAAAGTTGAACATACTAGGCAGGATTCACGAAGCCTCCGTGTAAGAGTTACAAGGCTTACACGGAGGCTGCAGTTAAACGGTGTGACGTCAGCATGTCATGCATATGCATAAGGGCATGCTGAATCACACCTAAGGCTAACACGGTCCGTGGAAGACAGTAGGGGGCATGTCCGTAGGCTGAGCCCTGCAAACGGACACACCCCCAGAAGAGTAAAAGTCCCGAAAGTAAACCCGCACGACAGAGCCCGTGTAAATGTGAATAAACACAACACAACACATGCCCCCACAGACTACGAACATAAAATGTAGAAATGAACATCT
Source organism: Protopterus annectens (assembly GCF_019279795.1). Lineage (NCBI taxonomy): Eukaryota > Metazoa > Chordata > Ceratodontiformes > Protopteridae > Protopterus > Protopterus annectens. The sequence goes on from NC_056727.1 coordinate 351,352,951, forward strand.
TATAATTTTTTTTTAAATTGTAAAGATGTTTGCCCGTGAGTGCACTCGTTTCTGCGGGCGTGCCCGTAGCTTAGCCACAGTTAGCAGTCAGTGGAAAAGCATATAAGAACTAAATATGCAAAGTAAGCCAAGAAGCAATAGCGTAGTGGTAGATATGTCAGCTGAATAGCAGCCAGTCATGGTTCAAACCCCCACATCATCAAATTTTATTTTTAGTGAAATAAGCACGAAACAAGTCCCTGACATATATGTACACATATAAAATTATATTTTATGTAAAATGTAATGAAATGGGCCATGTATTTTGAAGAAATGTGAGATAATAAAAAAATGTCAGATGTGCCTATAGCTGAGCTACAGTCTAACAAGTTGAGTACATCTGCCTGTAGGTGAGCAGTGTTTTAACAGGTATAAAATGAGTGCCCGTAGGTGAGCAGTGGTTTAACAGGTGTAAAATGAGCGCCCGGGGTTGAGCAGCGTTTTAACATGCTGAAACTGTGTGCCCATAACTGAGCTGAGCGTAATATGCGTGCTGACAGCCAAATGACGCGTAAACCAGCGTAACCCGTTTGCACGGAGCTGCGCGGCGCCAACAAGCTAACCGACGGCAACGCGTGCAAGCTGTAACAAAACTGCCTTTACACAGACACACCTCCTAGCCTGTGTAGACAGTCATAAAATATAAAAAGCAGTGGCCAGGTTCAAACCCAGGATACCATGCACCATAGTCAAGGTACTGAACCACTAAGCCATGACAGATACACTTAGAAATGCAGTAATAGCATATATATATAGGAATGAATAGAAAGAGGAGCATGACAAAGCAGGTTTTGTGAAGCCGATACAATTCCAAAATGGCCAATCACAGATAAGTGCAGGAAAAACGGCATATATAAGCCCCACAGGCGGGAATACACAGCATAACCGATTGTAGAACCGACTTGCAGCTAGAATGTCAGGTGTAGGTGAGGGTAGTTGCTTCCGAGCACAGAGGTGGGGCATTGAGGAGTCCAAATATATGGTTTGGCTCCTTGTCCACAATCATGAGGCCCAACTCATGCAGGGCCAGGTCCTGTGGGGAGCATATAGGGCTGAGGCATGGGACCAGTAGACTCATGATCTCACCAGTGCCACAGGGATACCAAGGACTGGTGAGCAGGTCTGTCAACACCATGCAGACCTGAAGAGATGATAGCAGGACCAACTGAACCGTTGGATCCAGGAGGCCCGGCAAATGCCCAACACCCCACTACTGAGTAAGTTACATGTAATTATTTATGTAAGAAATTAACCTAGCTGATATTATGGAGATGTGCATTCCAATATTACTTTATTTATATTACAGCTGCAGGTGTCCTTTCTGCGAACCATAGAGCCTATGGCGATAGGCTGGCACTGTTGCACCACCAGGCAGGTCAGTAATTCTCTCCCTGTAACTGTAAATAAATATATAAGTATGACAGTTAGCAAAAGAGTGCAGTGTAGTCACTAATTAATAAAATGTGCATGTAACAGTGTAAGAGGGTTTGCAAGTATTGCTTGATTACAAAAGTGTGATGCAGCCTGTAATCCAAACATAAAAATGAAACAAGTCTGAAATAAAGATGTCCCACCTGTAATATAATAGTCCATAACTTGCAGCAGGCTGAAAAGTACAGCTGCAGAAGCTGAGTAAAACACATGTGTGAAATATATCCCTGTTGAAATACAGAAACATGACAGAAGTGAGACTGTTGGAAAGGATTGTTATAACTACAGGTAAAACATGTCAATAAAGCCTAGAATTAAGTACCATCCTGAATTGTAAAAATAAAACAAGTGAGAGAGTGTGAGAAAGAGTTATGAATCCACCAATAAAGTAGTAATAACTCCTGAATAAAGTATACTGCAGTCAGTACAGAATGAAATGAATGTGACAGGCAGAACCAAACAGTAACATGTGTTGAAAACGGTACCGCAGCTGGAATGTGTATCCCAAAATCTGGATATGTTGGTCTCAGTCTGCAATATGCAGATAGTATGGTTGTCTGAAATACCAAACATGCACAGTTGTCTATAGCTATATAAAGCAAATGTAGCAGGATGATGTAGCTGAACAGAGCCAGATATGAATGTGTATGAATAAAAATGAAAATGTATATTGATGTAGCAGTAACATTCCTATCACCAACTTGAAGTAGTTATCACATAGGAAACTGTAGGCAGAACTGTAGTGTGTATATATCTGCAGCTATTAGAAATGTACAGCATATGTATTGGTATTTGAAGTTGTTAATTAAATTTTCTTCACCCTACCCTATAACCACATATAATCCATTCCATGTGAAATTGGTATGTGCAATCACAATTAACACCCCTGGACATTTGTCCTGTTGGTTCATGCATATTTGCATGTATGTTGATGCATCTGCCCTGTTCATACATTCAAACCTGATGGCCTGTTGCCATCAATCAACCCTGCATGTTGTTGGACTGTGTATTGTTGTTCAAAATATGCATGTGTTATGCTTGCTGTTCAATGGTTTGAATATCTGGGTGTTTGGTTAATGGAAATACTAATGCATGCTGTTACAGCTAATTGTGAATGGTATTGTACGTTACTAACCCAAACTGTCATGACATAATGCAAAACATAGGACGACAGGGAAGGCGGGTTCCAGCGGACCCACCTCTCCCTCCTCAGCTGGAGAGTGCACCTGGCAGTAGTGCCCAGGCCAGACCCTCCTCCGGTGGCCCTGTGCCACCTGTGGGTGGAAGTGCTGCAGGGGATGGGGCTTGTCCCCCCTCTGCAAGTGTGGCCGGAGGAGAGCATCCACTCACCCTCCATAATGTCCAGACTGTGGTGCGTAGGGAGATCTGGGACACTGTTTTTTGGCCCCTACGCCAGCTTGAGGCATGAGTGGCACAACTAATGGGCGTGCCTGCTGCCCAGCCTACACAGCCCCCAGCACAGCCCCATCCTGGGCAGTGAAGGCACAGTGGCAACTGCCCATGGGTGGGGATATCAGTTCCACTGTTGCCATGTGTGGGCTCATGGGCTCTAGATATCCAAACATCCATCCCCATCAATTGTGTAAACCCCCCACATGTGTCATACACCGCCCCTGTATGCGTCTTGTTTGTCTTGTCTGTTAACCTACCCAACCTACCTCCCCAGCTATACCGACTTCCTGTACCTGACATACCACTCTCACCTGAAAAAAAAGGGCACTCTGTACCCACAAAAAAATTATGCCCCATACATAGCTGCCCATTTCACACACATGTCTGCTGGACATGGAAACTGTCAATTACAATTGGCTGTACAACAAGTATTATTGTTGTCCTTACACCTCTCTCAGGGGTGGAAGGTTTTAAATGTCACACCAAATTACAAACATATGCACAGCTGTTGCTGATGAAGAAATGGGCAGCTATGGGCCTTACCTACATCCCTCCTGCAAAACCCGAGCTTGTTTTCCTACTGTCTTACCCTCTTTGTGACCCCTTTTTCACCACTTTCCTGTCTCCCCATTTTCATTTCTTTCAAAGAAATTAGAGCGGGTGTGCGCAAGAGTAAGCACTTTTAAGCAGTTGTAAACGGGTGTGCGTGGAGCTGAACACCAGTGCGCATGAGTGAGCTCTGCGCAAACCAGTGCTAACCCGGTTACAACTGCTTAAAAGTGCCTTAGTCACTCTGAATGACAAGGCCTGTAGTCTGCTCAAAAGCAAAATAAAATCCCACTGTCAGTCCCGAACCCAGGAAACAGTAGTCTGCATGACTTACCACTAAGCCATGACTGTTATATAAGAACATTGTGCTACAATAAATATATCATGTAATAGTAGGAATAAATGTAAAGGGAATATAGGATGTGTAGTACACAAAGCATGTCATGTATATTTACTGTCAAATGTAGTGTATTTCTATAATAGTAGTGTGTGAACAGAAACAGCCATGCTAGTTGGCAGCTAGTAGGTAATAATGTCACTGTAGCACCTTGCAAGCCACACACATACTCACAGCAGGATAATCACTGCCCATACCCCACAACCTCTTACAGCAACACATCCGGACTAAGTAATAAAAAATGTGGAGCAAAGGCCCAAAAACAGGGACACATTCCAAATATTGCTCCAACAAACTTAGACAGTTGAGAGAGTAACATGTTTCGCATTATGTTGGATGTTTGGAAGGGTATGAAGTCTGAAACTGAAATGTTTGTCACTATAGTCTGACTTGAGCCCAGAGTGATTTGCCAGAAAAAGCTGTTTATGAGATATGGACCAAAATATGAGGCAAAAATGTGGACATCCTGAAAATATCTGTACACTTGAGAGGTCTGACACTGCCATATTTGAATAGTTAAGAGCCTAGACATAGCAACAGTGACTGAGTTACAGGGATGCCCCACAGACACCCTGTGAAATGTGCAAACAGTAGGCAGAAAGGTGTTACAACACATGCAATGGTAACTATGAAGTACTGAAAGTATGCACCACTTGCACGTTGGAAATAGTGTAGTAATACATATGCTCATGCTAACCCAGAGTCACAACTGCAGAATACCAGGCAATTTAATGGGTGTACCCCACTGATATGTACCATTCCATGAGGCAGATAAAAGATGCACCTGAGAGTCTCTGGGGCCTGTTCAGCAGCATACTCAAATACCCTAATAGATGTCAAGGCCCACACCATGGCCAGACCACACTGCATGCAGTAACACCCTAGCAGATATAGCAAGCATTCCAAGGTGTGAATGTACATGGAAAATAGGAAAGCCACAGCAACACACTACAGTCAAGACACCTAGCAGGCATACAAGTAGTGAATGTAAAGGGCAAATATTGAAGCCATAGCAACAAAGTGAAAGAGCCACTGCTATATACCAGTTACACCACATGTCCCACAGGAAAGCACACACACCCACATTAACAGTAGTAGTAGTCTTAGGTGTCAGTGTACATATACACTTAGTACAGGAAACTGGAGAAATGAATGGAGAAATGTTAATCTACAACACAGCCAGAAATATGAGAGAGATACTAACCTTTACACTCACAGAACAGTGTCCACAGCATACCAGCATGGTCCCTGCCCTTAAACTCTGAAAGTGCTACGCCTAGCTCACATACCTTTTTATAGCACTGTCCTGGAATCACAGTGAGAACTGCAATCAGTACACAACTGGCTGCATGCAATTAGCAAATGCTGGCTAACAATTGGTGCAGAGGCCATCACATGGACATATGCAGATACCTACAAAAGCATGCTGTACTCCCAGTCCACACATGCAATACTTTCATTGCACCCTCTGGAGGTAGGGAGAGAGAGAGAGAGAGAGAGAGAGAGAGAAAAACATACACAAACAAAAACACTCATCAAAACCGACTAGAAAGCTGACATCTGCCAACTGGAGCAGCAGCAGGACACCAAACCAAACGGCAATGCAAGCAGCTGTGACAAACACAGGTAATGTAAAGTAATACTTTAAAAGTCTACATACTGTGAACCCTCCATATGTGTCATTGGTCTGTATCCATATGTATATGAAGATGTGCATAGGGCAGGGAACATGCAGCAACTATCAGTGAAGGCTGTACATACATATGTATGTGAGGGCATCTATGTGCACATATCAATGTAGGTTGAATGTAGGTTGTAGTGCAATGTACAAAGTAGGTTTCACAGTTATGTATGTTTAGCAGTATGTTAGTGTGTGTATACAGTTTTGTAAACAAACATGTTGATATACCTATCTATCATATGGATACGTATGTATGTCAATATATGTGTGTATGTATGTATATATATATATATATATATATATATATATATATATATATAATATGCATATAGACAGATGTAGATAGATAGAATATGTAGAAACATATATATGTAATACACACATACAGATATAGATATATGTAGATACATATACATAGACAGACAGATCTGACTATCTACAGATATGACTGTATATGATGATCTCACACTCCCCCTGTCCCACCCCCTCTGTCACTCTCACCCCCTCTCTGTCACACCCCCCTCCATATCTATAGCAATATATGTACATCGAGATATATATATGTGTATATGTATACAGACATATATATATATATATATATAGACATATGTATATATACATATATATATATATATATATATATATATATATATATATATATATACATATATATATATATATATATATATATATATATATATATATATATATATATATATATATATATATATATATATATATATAGAGAGAGAGATGTATATATATTCTGAGTGAGGCACATGTGTACAGATGTATTGCAACAGGTGCCTGGTGACAAAGGCATGGAGTGAACACCAGTGTCGAAACTGGAGTACCATACCCCATTTCAAATCACCTACACCAGTAACCACCAGATATGTGATTGGCTGCCCACCACTGCATGTGTCAGGGGTGAACAGGGTCATAAATGTGTACAATAGTCCCCCCAATGATAGTCACAGTGGCACACTATTCCTGGAATACTTGCACATGGTATGTGTCAGCAGACATGGTGTGTCAGCTATGGACATGTAGGTCAGTGTACCCCTCCACACCACACAATGGCTGCCACGGTATGTACCTCACATGACAGCTACAGGTATGGAGAAGGACACAGTGACATGTACAACACTGTGACAATGCACTCAAACACATTACCAATGCACAGTGACTGACAACACCACAGAGTACACACTTACTACCCACATAGAGGTTACCACTCCTGGATTTACATACTTAAGTCACACCCATGACAGATGTCCAACAACCATAGTAACACCTCACACCATCCACAACCTAAATGACTGCTGTGTGTCGTCCTTGACACCGCAGTAGAGAGCACATGGTGGAGGTACAGGTTCCTACCCACAGATAAGACATACCCTGCAATAAACCACACAGCATTAAGAAGCAAGACTCCCCATGAGTACATGTCACACATACCCCTGCTGAATGTTAGTCAGATAGGTAATACGCCATATGAGTCACCCTGTGTAACTGTTTGACAGGAGCAGGTACAATCACATCACATGTGTCACAATGGTCAGGGTAGCAGAACAGTATGCTGCTGTAGTCCCAGGAGCAATAGCATATTGTATTGTATTGTATTGTATTGTAATGTATTGTATTGTGTTGTATTGTATTGGTATGTAGAGGTGCCTCCTTCGTGGAGTGGAACCACTGCTGCTGTACGCCAGTGTACAGGTACATATCCTGTAGTCAGGCTAGTGTTACATAGCACTTCTATATGTGTGTTTAGCTCCTCTTGGAGTTCATGTAGCATGCAACCGGGGATACCATCAGGTCCCATTGATGCTTTGTTTTCTGTTTTTCTGAGGGCAGCTCTCACCTGGACATCTGTGATGACAGGGAGGTTACATTCATCTGGGATAAGTATGTCTTAGTTTGGGGGAGAGGGAGGGGGGAAACTTGCACTGAACCTGTCTGCCACAATGTTGCCAATATCTGTGGGTTCAGTGAATTATTTGTTGTTGTGTACTAACTATGAGCATATTGCAGGGTTTCTGACCAGGTTTCTAACATAACTGAAGAAGGCCTTGTGGTTATCTGTAGTGTCCCAGGTGATTTCCCTCTCAAAGTTGCCCATGGATGTTTGTATGAGAGAACATAGCTCTTTACTAGTGCTGATCAGACATGCCTTCCCTTTATGGAATTATGCTCTGTCTTGCAGTAGCTTCCATCTTTTGTTATACAATCTGTCTATGGCTGGGGTCCACCAGACAGGATGCTTTCCCTTTGTGGAGAGTGTCTAGGTCTTATATGGGATTGCATGATCCATGCATTCTCGGAGATGTCCATAGAAATCATTTGTGAAGGAGTCAGCATTGTGGGTTGTGTCTTCCACTGGCCCAGTGGGCTTAAAGGATACCATCTCAGTGTTACAAAGTGTAAAGTTTGCATTTGAAATGTTATTCACTGTAGTCATTTGTGCTGGTGGTGGAAGTGGGATATGTATATCCAGGGCAATTAGTTTGTGGTCAGATCACAGTAGTTGATGATGCACCCCATACAGTACTTCGATACAAACCCCCAGAGTGAGGAGGTGCTTTGGACCTGAATCAGTGTTCTGACTGCTGGGGTTTGGTAGTATGTCATATGGAGTGTGCCAGGTACTGTTGCACAGTTGTTGGCTGAGCACTGATACCTGGCCATTTACATGTGTATCCACCAATAGACAGACAGATGCTATATATGTGAGATATGTTGCATCACAACAGTCGAGTAGCATGTGTAGTATATGTGCCAAAATCTGCTGACATATTTTGCTGATATCATTTTATTTCCTTTTTCAGGACCATGGCTCACCAGCATAATCCAGCATACTCTGCAGCTGAGGATGAGGAAATACACCAGAGCCTGGTGCGGGATTATGCAATACTCTTTTCCTGCACCAGCCAGAATCAGCAGGAGAGGGCTGCACTGTGGCAAGACCTGGTCCGTCGGGTAAATGACATAGGCACGCATAATAGGACATATGAGCAGGTACGACATCACTGCAGTGATTTAATCAGAAATGTCCATCAGCGTGCATCAGATATCCACAGGCAACAGGTTGCCACAGGTGGTGGGGTGGCTACACATCCCGCACTCACCAGACTGGAGGGACTACTCATAAGTGTTGTGGCTCCAGCCTGCCAACAACAACAACAGCAGCAGACCTGCATTATGATGGAGGCTGGAGCCACACAGCACCAAGACTACAAGCGTGCAGGTAATATGCCATATGTAGAGTTGACTGTTGTGTACACTGGTAGTTAATGCATGTGTGAGGTGTGTCCTTGGTTTGTAGCTGTCATCATAGTATTTAATGTGCAAGTGTGATATTCTCAATATCAGCAGCTGACCTGTGAAAGGCAACTGTTGTACTACTGACCTGTATCATACCAGTAACAATGGCACAGTTGTGCCCACTGACATTAATTTCCTCACTTCTGCAGGTCCATCCGGTGTAACAGCAATGCAGCCTATCCATGCTGGTGAGTGTGTATTAACAATACCTTTAATAGTCGTGATAGTAATAGTAATATTAGGCTCACTTAGTAGTGCTCTGTGTATGCATGCAGGTGTGTCTGTGTCTGTGTGTTGATATCTCGCATACTGAGTAGTGTGCAAGTGTGCAACTGTGTGCAAGTGTGCATGTGAGCAACTGTGTGCATGTGTGCATGTGTGCATGTGTGCATGTGTGCACCTGTGCATGTGTGCATGTGTGCATGTGTGCATGTGTGCATGTGTGCATGTGTGCATCTGTGCATGTGTGCATGTGTGCATATGTGCATGTCTGCATGTGTGCATGTGTGCACCTCTGCACCTGTGCATGTGTGCATATGTGCATCACTGGTAACATTGTGTAGACATTGTAAACTGTGTTTCCTGTTTCCCTCCCACAGGTTCTGGTGCTGCTCTGGTGTCATGCAGCAAGGAACCTGAATCAGGTGCCACGGGTACTGATAATGATGACATCTGTGTAATGGCACAGGAAGGTGTGCCAGGGTCCATCATTGGTCAGCCAATTGACAGTACACAGCTGTCAACCCCATCAATGCGCACAGTCATCCTGCCAATACACCCTTTGTCACCAATGTCCCTAGGTGATGGACAGGATACAGTGGGCATTGACCAGGGTAATGTGGTATCTGTGGCACATGCTTCCCCACACAGCAGCCATGGGCATGGCCCTGAGATGGTACCACACAGACAGATGTCCAGGAGTTCTCGTGGGAGCATCTGTGGGCGTACTGCCCCTGTCAGACGTGCCCACAGAGGTCTTACAACCTCAGCTATGTTTTGGGCTGTCTTGCAGGCACAGTCACGTATGGAACGGTACACCAGACAGGGTCTGAGGGAGCTGACAGCATGTCGCACAGCCATGACTGACAGTATGCGTGACATTGTGGCTGTCATCCGTAATTTCACCGATGTCATAGACAGATGTTGTGGGGAGATATTAGATCAGTTCCACAACTACATGTCCATGAGCCAGGGCAATGGTGGATGGTTGAGGCATCGACATGGGCGTATGCCAGCAACAGCAGCAGCTGGCAGTCATCATGGACAACAACAGGGCCGCGGCCGCCCCATAGTGCCAGCAGCAGCCCCAGCAATGCTGGGTCTGTGCTGTCATCAGACCGCCCCAGGAGACCACGTGCACGTGGCTCTGGACAGGCGCAACAGGGATCTGTGTCCAGTCAACGAACACCTGCTTCTGATGACAGTACCCAGTCTGGATTGGCACCGGATACGGTCCATAGCACCCCTGCAAGGCACAGGTACCATGTCCATGGCCAGAGACACTGATCTGTATGACCTGGCAGGTACAGTCCGTGGCTGTCCACAAACACTGATATATGGCAGCCATGAGGTGGAACTGTGTGCATCCATACACACATGCGAATTGACAACACCTAGGGCTACGGCATACACACACACACTGCATCAACATTGCCCCACCTTACACTGCTGTCCCTCACCAACACACATACACATACATGTCAATTGGTGGTATCAGTGGCAGCCTCATGCATACCAAGTTCACACCCTGTGCATATGATGAAACTGTGCCACCTCCTGCAATCTGTAACATCAGTGCAGGTACAGGTTAACATGTTGCTGATGCACAGGGTGACTACATAGACGTGTAGTAATAGTATCAAGTTGTTAACAGTACTGTGTGCTGATATAATTGTGGGTATATCCCAGCATGCCTGATGCAGTAAGGGTATGATTGTCTTGTACTGTTTTCTACACCCATGGTAAGTACCATAGTGTATCATCTGCACATGTTGGCATACTGGTGGTAAGGATGTCAACAGAAGGCTACATGCATAGGTATCACAGGGGATAAGGTAATGAAAGTATTGATATGCAATGATGGACATGTAAACTGCAAGTGGCATGTTGCCCACACTGGACTCTGCAATGGAGATGTTTGAGGATGTTGATATGTGTGCAGTACTACACGACTGGTACAGGATACACAGGAGCACACATCTCATACCATGCTAGATAGCCCCAACACACAAAACTAACTTTCACAGGAGGGAGAGTCCCCATAAATGTCAGGGATACTGTGGTGGCAGGACAGGTAGCATACATCCTACTAAGTATGGAACCACTGAGTGAAGGCTCAGTGTCTGTTATTTGACATGTGTATTACTGCAGGTATGAGCACCTGGGTTTCCATCTGGTTATTGTACATCCTGACGGTACATGGTCTGTACACTTGTGTGCGCTGAGACTGGACCCTGGCCATCTGACCTGTGTATTTCCATGTACATGTGTATAGTGCCTGCATATTTGCACTGTTACCTACTGGAAGTGGTACAGCTTGTTTGTTGTACAATGGACTACATGCAGCCCTGCTTACTGTAGCTTTGTTTGCATGCATGTTTGCTTGCAGTTACCCTGGAACACTGATCCCACCTGCAATGCAGATTTACAGAGCTTCTGTGGACTCCTAGTGACATCTGCATAGCTTACTATATGTATGTCCATGTCTCACTTGACAGAACGTCACTGTTTGTCCTGTTCGCATGTACGTTGCCTGTGACACATTGCATATGACTTACCTGGCATTTGACCACGTGAGCAGTCATATATGCCAGTGCTAACTAATCACAAGCACTACACCCTCACATACTCACCTTCTGTACCTTGTTCCCCATTGGCCCTATGTGCTGTTAATCACCATGGCAATCACAATACTATGGTAGCATGTGCAAAGGTCACTTGTCAGTCACCTCTATGGTACAGTTGTCGAATATGTGAGTCATGTGGGAATGTCACAGCTGCCACATGTACACAGTCAACCCTCTCCCCTACACATGGACATACAACACATGTATGAGATGCAACCACATAGCCAAACTGGGGACTAAGCACTCTGAACCCAGTACTGGCATAACCTGTCAGGTGGCATGAAATACTACAGTGACTACAATACCAGTCTGATGTAGACCTACACTGACAGCAATCCAAACACATGAACACACTGGGACATTTGTGGAGCCTCAGAATAGCATCCTGCCTGAGCAGCAGACACCTCTGCAGCTGGTACACAGGCATACGTTAAGCTGGAACACAGCACGTGCAACACATAGTGCACAAATCCTGTGTGCCAAACAGTCACAGGCTGTATGGCTAGAGAACACACCTGCTACAGTTGTGTTAGGTACCTTTATTGTCCGGTACAGTGAGGTCCCGCTCACCAGGCTGGACAAGGTGAAGGTCACAGTGATATGCCCGTGGGGCACTATGGTCCACCACATAACACAAGCATATAGGTCAGTCAGAGGCATGGACACATATGACTCAGTCATTGTCCATGCCACTATGGCTGACCTGTGATGTACCTCCCTGGACTACATGATAGGGAACATAGAAGGGCTCTCTGTACATGTGGCACAGGCTGGTATGACCCTGACCTTGGTTGGCATCATACCCTCACCAAGAATGCTGAAGTATTACTGAATGCTGATGAATTACTGTAGCTACAACACCCTAGCTGAAAGGTTCCTAGCATGTAGTCACTGCATTGCTATGGAACAACTTGTTACCACTCCCACAACATGTGAAAACATGCAGCACCTGTTCATCAACAACATGTAGACTATATGCCCCAGACCAGATGTGTATCCCTCGCTGCTAGGATGATACCATATACAACTCACACTGTATATACACATACCACATGCAGCACCCACACAGAAGACCACAGTCATAATGTTATCCAGTGCAAATACCATGTATTCACATGTGGCAGGCGTCAGACATGGGAACTATTGAAGGTCAGAGGTACATATGTGTATTTGGCACACACATACATCATCTGTGTCCATTGCCATTACTGGTTTAATCGATGTCATGCATTATTGTGAACAACAACCCACACACATAGGCATTCTGTGTGACAAAAACACATGTGGCATGTGTGGACTTCAAAGCCATAACTAACTGTGCTATGACAGTAGTGAGAGACGCAGTAGCAGAGCATGCTATTTGCATTACTGGGAGATTTGCCCTCTTCTGCTGTACTTGTAGGGTGCTGACATCATCTCTGTGTAGAGATTGGAATATGCAGCAGCTGGTGTGTTGTACTGGTTGCCAAAAGGGTCAGTTCTTCAACATATGTAATTGCTCACACCCTACTTCCACCTCCACACACTTGCCGTTTGCAGGATTCAAACCCCTACCTAACTATGTTATGAAATTCAAGACGGACGCATTAGCAGAGTGTGTTATTCGCATTACTGGGAGGCTTCTTTTCTCCTGCTGTACTTATAGGGTGCTGACATCATCAGTGTTTAGATAGGGGAATGTGCATCCTGTAGTGTGTTCTGCTAGTTGCCAAAAGGGACATTTTTCTCACACAGAATTGCACACACACTAGCCCCCCTCACCCAAACGCACACACTTGCCATTTGCAGGATTCAAACCCCTATCTAACTATGTTATGACACTCCAGACGGATGCATTAGCAGAGCACGCTATTCACATTACTGGGAAGCTTTTCTTCTCCTGCTGTACTTATAGGGTGGTGACATCATCAGTGTTTAGAAAGGGGAATGTGCATCCTGTAGTGTGTTCTGCTAGTTGCCAAAAGGGACATTTCTCTCACACAGAATTGCACACACGCTATCCCCCCTCACCCAAACACAGACACTTGCAGGATTCAAATTCCTATCTAACTATGTCATGACACTCAAGACAGACGCATTAGCGGAGCGCGCTATTCACATTACTAGGAAGTTTTCCTCCTCCTGCTGTACTTATAGGGTGCTGACATCATCAGTGTTTAGAAAGGGGAATATGCATCCTGTAGTGTGCTCTGCTAGTTGCCAAAAGGGACATTTCTCTCACACAGAATTGCACACACACTAACCCTCCTCACCCAGACACTGAGCATTTGCAGGATTCAAACCCCTACCTAACGATGCTATGACAGTCAAGATGGACACATTAGCAGAGCGAGCTATTTGCATTACTGTGAAGTTTCCCTTCTCCTGCTGTACTTATAGGGTGCTGACATCATCAGTGTTTAGAAAGGGGAATGTGCATCCTGTAGTGTGTTTTCCTAGTTGCCAAAAGGGACATTTCTCTCACACACAATTGCACACACACAATCCCCGCTCACCCACACACACTGAGCATTTGCAGGATTCAAACTTCTATCTAACTATATTATGACACTTGAGAAAAACGCATTAGCAGAGCGTACTATCCGAATTACTAGGCATCTGTTCTGCACCTGCAGTATTTATAGGGTGCTGACATCATTATTTATACAGAGGCATGTACATCTATTACTACCTGTCAGGTGGGGGATAGCATATATATGCATTTGCAGCCACCTACGTCAGGGTCAGATATGCACATCAGCACTGGCAGGTTATGTTTTATACCATGCTTCATGACCACAGGACCTGTAACACACATCACAACCAGTTCAGACCACCCCTTCCACATCCGGGACACACACTTTGCTTCCCTGGGAACAGTGCCAAGATATGGAGGTGTTCACATACACCATTCCAGTTGTTAACGTCAGGTACAGGTATATTGTGTGTGGGAACTACTCCGGCCTCTACAACATTACCCTACAGCTACTACAATTTGTGAGTCCATGTGCTATGGCAGGACCCCTCACCACAGCCACAAGAGGGAATACATATTGCACCTGACCATCTGCAACATGGGTACTCACTGTTCCACACCAGAGGTAGATCACCATTGTTGATATCTGACCATACCACCTTTCCCTGGACATCCATATCCCATCCCCACCCCCAGGCAAGGTTGTCACTGCAAACAAAGTGTATTTATCAAAAGCAGACTTTGCACTTGTGAAGACTGGGGTGGAAGACTTCAAAGGACCCATGCTGGGGGAGTATACAGGCCACTCTGCATAATCCTTGACAATTGCATTCTATGAGCATGTGGAAGGTTTGCATTGATCATGCTATCCCAAATATACCCATGACTCCTCCACAACAGGACACCCTGTCAGGTGTACACCAGCCATATATGAGCTGTCCAACAGACAGAGTGAGCTAATACATTGCAGAGCAGTAGCCCACAGAGGGAGGACATCTCTGAACAGTACTGGCACGACACTTCAATCCCTCATAATCATCACGACAACGTATTGACAGTGAAATTGTCCAGACACTGCAGATAAGGCTCCCCTCAGTCTGTTATTGATGCCCACTTACTGTTAGAGGTCCTCACCAACCCTCTTCCAGCACACACCAACAACATGGATGTGGCATAGCAAATTCAACCTCTGGGATCTCCACTGTGTCCCTGCTTGATGGAGGCACAGCACACTAGCCTCAAACGGTGCCTTATGTGACCTACTTTACAGTGGCACAGTAGCCTACTGTACTGGGGATGCAGACGCCAAGCACACTCTGGCTAAGCTTTCATTCCCTAGGGCAAACAGCCTAGTACTGACCTCTACACCCATATGTTTAATTGTCAGATGCACAATATTTGTTGCTGATAGACTGTTTGCAGGTCTTTATTGCCATAGCATTCCCTGTTTCTATGAACAACTTGTGTATCTGTGGAAGATGTTTGAATATGAGAGGGATCCACTATATCACTTATGTCTCTGTAGTCATTTAACTGTGTGCACTGGGCAGATTGCTGTAATGTGGTTGGTTCCTGGAATAACACATACAAATACCAGATATGTGTGGCCAACTGCTAAACTGAGATATGGCCTAAGTGTGTGAGCATGCCCAGTTCAGCCTTTCCATGGCATGTTGTCTGACATATGTCTCATTTATCAAAGTGTGCGAGCATGCCCAGTGTGAGCTTTCCATATGTTAGACTCTGAAGTCCACCACATTTATGGATGAGTGTGAACTTCAACAATATCTCACGTTTATGGTTCTGTGTTGGGTGTCATGTTGTGTACTTACTGGTCAACTGCTTCATGTCTGAACACAACAGGGATTATACTGTGCCTGCAGGGTTTGCACGGGATACTTTGCATACAGTTGTCAACATCGTTTCATACTGACCTAACACTGTAGTACCATATAGTGTACTGGTTCAGTACTTTCACTGTGGTGGACAGTATCCTGGGCTTTAGTCCTATCACTGCTTTAAATTTTCATAGTGAGCACAACAGACTGTTTAGGGGCCAGTTCTGCACATATGACCATGTTGCATTATGTTCAGATATGGACTACTTAAACCAGGCTTGTCCAACATTGGTAGTGTATTCCACAACATAGGTGGACATTGGCAAACACTAGCGATGTGCCCTAGGCCATTTCTAATGCTAGTCAGAGAATGTGTTTGTCCTTCGACACACATTGTAACTGGAGTTTGCCATGACATATGTCATGGTTAGTATACTGTGCCTCCGTCTACCTGTGACATAACAGTGATACCCAGGGTAAACCTACCATCTCCCATCCACTCATCAAGATTCCTCTTGAGGAGAGTCAATGGGTGACTCTCTGGCTAACCTGTACTGGGAGTTTACTCAAGAGTGGGGGTGGCTTCTGTGTTATGGATCATTCAGTACAGCTTGTCCTATGTATGTCAGTGCTGGGGTTCAGGCCTCTCATGTGCATAGCTCACTGCCATTCAGATTGTACAAGGTGCAGCATGTTCATTGATTCCAGCTTGGACATGGCTTTATACATCAGGCACAGCTTGCTTCTGAGTGGGCAGTATGGCAGTGTGTGGAGCTGCAGTTTGTTTAATCAGGCAACACATGGCATCTGTTCAAGCTCTTTGATACTCCTGGTGAGGTACTTTTGGGGTCTTTCCAGTTGATGGAGGTGTCTGCTGAGGTACATCCCACAGGGGCCATTGTAGTCAATTGTGACGCTGATGAAGGATGACTGCAGAGCCACAATGACCTCCCCTGATCTAGCTCTGACTACCTTCATGATTAGGTGGGTATATGGTATGTTTCTGTAACCACTACAGCCACATGCTTGTCCAATGCAAGATATCTATCAACTTGTGTCCCCAGGTCTCTTATTACATCTTAAGCACTTAATGGGTTAACACCTATGTGGTAATTGGTGGGCACTTACTGTATATCCACAGGGGTTGACTATACACTTTTCTGCAATTAGCTTGCTGAAATGGCTATGGCACCAGTTGTCTGTATCTATGTGGCCCTTTTGTGGGATGCTTGTGTCAGCTGGAGG
This sequence comes from Protopterus annectens, assembly GCF_019279795.1. Lineage (NCBI taxonomy): Eukaryota > Metazoa > Chordata > Ceratodontiformes > Protopteridae > Protopterus > Protopterus annectens. The sequence goes on from NC_056727.1 coordinate 351,370,172, forward strand.
ATCAGATATGGTGGCCAGTTTGTAGTCCTCTGCAAACTTGTTCAGACATAGTCCTTCCATGTTGGCCTGTACCTATGGGACATATATACCAAACAAGGGAGGTCCCAGGACCGAGCCTTGTGGGATGCCAGTTGTATCTAGTTTGTAGTCTGACATGGCTGCAGCATTTCTGACCATGTCAGTTCTGTCCTTGGTCTGGTTTGCAACCTCTCTACTGACATAGGGGTTTATATTTAAGCTGGTGAGCTTATCTATAATGAACACGTGGGGTATTGTATGGAAGCCTTTTGCAAGGTCCAGCTAGGCTGTGTGGACCACATTCCCCTCATCAATGGCCTTAATGACTGTTTCAAAGGAGTCAAACATGTTTAAGGGGCAGGATCTGCACTTAAGAAAGCCACACTGGGTAGGGTCCAGTGTCAGTAGGTCCCCGATATCTTTATGTCTGAGGTACATGCTGATCCTTTCCACAGCTTTGCAGACCAAGCTTGTCAGCATTCTGGGGTGGTAGTTTGCAGTATCCATTCAGGCAACACCTTTGTGGAGAAGGACCACTGTTGTTGTACACTGCTCTTTGGGTACATATCCTGTGGTAAGGCTGACATTGAGCAGTAGTGTTATTTGGCATTCCATTCTTCTTGGAGTCCATGTTGGATTCAGCCCAGGACACCATCTCATACCATTGATGCTGTGTGTTTTGCTTTGTAGATGCTGGCTGTTACCTCAGCATCTGCAATGTCGGGGCCAGCACTCTGCTGGGATAGATATTTTGCATTTTTTTTTGGGGGGGGGGGTTGCACTGCACCTGTCAGGTTGGATGTTGGCAATATGTGTGTGTTTGGTATGTTGTTTGTAATATTTGAGTGATTCAGAGCATATCTGTGAATTCCCAACAAGGTTCCTACCATCAGTTAAGAAAGCCTTGTGATTATCCTTAGTGTCCTGTACAATTTGTATCTTCATAGGTTCATAGGGTCATACTAGGCTATCCGCCCTAGGGCATTTCTAAGCCTAGCCAGAGTGTGTGTGGCTTTCGCCACCCCTTGCTATGTGAATATTATGGCCATTTATGATTTACTTTAATGTGCCTCTGTCTGGATGTGACACAGTGAAGACCCCCAGTGTACATCTACAATCATCCATCCACTTGGCAAGATTCCTGTTGAAGAGCGTCAGTGAGGCGCTCTGCCTAACATGGAGTGGGATTCCGTTCCAGGGTGCAGGGAGCCTCTGGGTTATGTATCTGTCCCTCCAGCATATCCTATTTCATTATGTGTTGAGGTTGACATCTCTCACTCTCACAGCTCCGATGGATTAGGGGTTTTCTGGGGTGGAGCATGTCCATTACTCCTGTGTTGGACATGGCCTTGGACAACAGGCATGCAACACCTCTGCGTAGGCAGTATGTGACTGCATACAGCTGGGGTGTCTACAGCTAGGCAGCATATGACAAATATTTGAGACCCTTTATCCTCTTGGTGAGGTACCTTTGAGGTCTTTCTAACTGCTGCAGGTGTCGGGTAAGGTACATCCCAAATGAGGCATTGTACTAGATTATGGGTCTGATAAGAGAACAGTATAGATGTGAATCCTTTCATGATACGGTGTCCAATATAGACAGTCTTCCTAGCCACATTGGCAATGTGAGTGTCACATGACAGGTTACTGTCCACTTGTGTCCCTAGGTCCCTGATTACTCCTTCCATACATAATGGATTACCACCTATGTGGTAATTTGTGAGTACCTTGTTTGGTATTTGGTGAGACATTCATACTGTCCAGTGTCTTCAGGATGGCTGAGTGGAGTTCCTGTGTATGAGAGTGTGGTCTGTAGCATGCTACAGACTGTACAGCAGTTTTGCCTACGGTTAGTTGCACATGGGTGGTCTCCGATGCTTCGTGCATTGTCAGTTACCTGGACATGTGGGTGTCTGTGCTGAATATGGATACTCCCCCTCCTTTTATGTTTTGGTCCAGGTTTTGGGGCCATAACGCATGATATGAGGTATAACCTGGTAGTGCTGGGGTGCTGTCAGGAGCCTTGCTGCAGGTTTCTGTCACTGCACGGACATCAATGTTCTCCATACTGGGGAGGGCCTCGGGAGCATGCATGTTGAGGTTTACACGTCTGGCATTGGGCAGCATTACCCTTATGTTTCTTTCCACTTATGTTTTCTAGGGAGGTGGGTTAGTCTTTTCAGCCTTGCCTATGAAAGGCTCTATGGAGGTGGCAAGAGCCTTATCCAATATCCAGACGCTCAGGGGTAACAGGTGCAAGCCATCCCTGGCACAGCAGCGTGGCTTGTCAAGCATGACATCCCAAGCAGACAGACATTGGATCCCCTTGGAATGACACCAGTAATTGTGTCACTTGTTAAAGCTGATCATTCTGTGCTTGTACTGTGGCATCATTCTTGGTGAGGGTAGGATGCTGCACACGGTCAGTGTCATACCGGCCTGGACTACATAATCGGAGAGCTCATCTATGTCTCTTTTCATGTAGTCTGGGGAGGTACATCTCAGGTCATTCACGCCAGCATGGACAATGACTGCATCATATTTCTACTTGCTTTGGGGTGACCTGCGAACTTGTATTATGTGGCGTATTGTAGCAGCCTACAGGCAGCTTACTATACCCTTTCCGTTGTTCAGTCTGGTGAGCGGGACAGCAGTGTGTCTGACTATGGAGTCACCTATTACAACTGTATCAGGCATGTTGTTTCTCCTTCTGGCCTGTGACTGTTTGGCACACCAGCTTTGTGTACTATGTTTTGCATGTGCTATGTTTGGAGGTAGTGGTTGCTTGGGTGTCTGCTTTGGAGGCCTCTGTTGATGTGGTGTGTTTGTAATTAGGGCCTCCAGGAATGTTTTTCTGTGTTTATGTCTTTGGTTTGCAGTTGTGATAGGTCTATGTGAGACTGGGTTTGTGGTGTGTGTGGTTACCTTCTCCTCCTGACTAGTTTTGACAGTACTGAGTTGAGAGAGCTCAGCCTCCGGTTTGGATAAATGGTTGCATCTCTCACATATATTTGTATTTCTTGGGGGGAGGTGAGGGTTGTCTGTGTACAGGGGGCAGGTGTAACATTGCCTCAAGATTCACAGATTCAACTTGTTGTAGCTGGCCTTAGTGGATTGTATGAGTGGACATATTTTATTGCCATACTACTGATCAGTTATTACTTCCCTTCTTATGTTTGCTCTATCATGTAGTAGCCTCCTCATTCTCTTGCATGGTTTGGTAATGGCTGGAGTCCACCATGCCAGATGCCGGCATGTATGGCATTGTGTCTTGGTTTTATTTGGGATTGCATAATCCATGCATTCCTGGCAGTGTTCATGGAATGCCTGTATAACAGGTTCTGAGGTGTGGCCCGTATTCTGCACCTGCACAGGGCCTTTAATGTATTCCACATCAGTTTGGAGGAGTGCAACTTTTGCTTTACACATGTTTTTCACTGTGGTTTTCTGGCCAGGGACTGTGGTCAGGATGTGTATATCCGGTGTGATTACTCTATGGTCTGGTCTTACCAGTGAGGGATACACTTCTCATCTTGCCATCCAGTACCCATGTTGCTGATTATCACATCCAGTATGCTTACCCCTCTTGTGGGAGTGGTACGTTGTTCCTGGGCATTTTGGTTTATGGATTCTAGACACTTTTGTCCTACAGTGTTGGAGCTAGAATAATGCTCCCAGTCTATGTTTGGGTATTTTCAGTCACCCAATATAATGTGGTTTGGAGGGCTTGATATATTCATGTATTCAAACATAGGCCAAGTGCAGTTCCTGGTGTTAGGACAGTAGTCTGTAGCAGGCTATAAACTGGGAGGCAGTTTTAACCACTGTTACTTGACCATGGCTAGTCCATGCTGATTCTTGTTGTGGTACCAACATGGGGGTGTGGTTATCCTTGACAATTATTGCTAGTCACCCTCCTTTTGTAGCTTGTTCCATGTTTTGAGGCTCTACAGCACAGTATGAGGTGTAACCTGGTAGTGTTAGGGTGCTGTTGTGAGCCTTGACCCAGTTTTCTGTTACAGGACAGATATCAACATTCTCCATACTGCGGGAGTTTAGACTGCATGCATCTTGCTGTTTAGACTTCTGACATTGGGTAGCATTACATCTAGGTTGTTATCCCTTGTGATACCTATGGAGGTGGGCTTGTGTTTTGAGCCTTACCTATTCAAGGCACGCTGTGGGTAACAACAGCCTTTGCCAGTATCCATATTGTCAGGACTGATAGGTGCATGCCACCCCTAGCAGGTGGAGCATCATGTCATGCTCAGCATGTCATCCCAGGCTGGCACACATTGGATCCCCTTTGACTAACAGCAATACTTCAGCCAATTATTGCAATTGATCATCTCATCGTCATATTCTGGCATCATGCTTGGTGAGGGTAGGATGTTAGTCAGGGTCATCAGGTTTGCATATACTACATGGTGTTACATTGCTTAACACATGGCATTTATGCCTCAGGTGGTGCTGCAGGGCTGCCTCTGTCGGATGCACATACTACACTCCCTGTACATGTTTGAGAGCAGGTTATGTCATTTTAGGCATCCCTGTTATTATATGAGTGAGTCAGAGAGGGGTATCATTCCCAGGGTTCCTACTGAGCCAGTGTATGTGCTATGCATTGCCTCTTTGCCAAGGCCAGGGCATACTGGGCACGCCTCCTTCTGCCTACTGGGGCAAGCTCAGGTTGTTCTTCCTCCGAGTCACGCTCTGCCAGTGATGGCCTTGGCAATGGTGGGGGGCTGTTTGGCCCGGCCCTATGCTGGTCCTGCTGCAGCTGTTTTCGCAAGATCATATTATGTAGCATAGCACATATCATGACAATTTGGGTACATGTAGTTGGTGAGTACTGCAAGGCTCCACCAGATGTGTCCAGACACCGGAACCATGACTTGAGCAGCCCAAACACACGCTCTATTACATTACGTGTTTGTGCATGTGCCTCATTATGGCGTTCCTGTTCAGGTGTGTGTGCATTTCTGATGGGTGTCATTAACCACGGCTCCAGTGCATAACCTGTATCCCCCACTAGGTGTCCATGTGGGATGTCCCCACTGGCAAATGTCTGGTACAGCTGCGTCAAATGCCAGATATGGGAATCATGGTAGCTCCCAGGGCAGCCAGCACACACATTCATTATTATGCCCTGGGCATCACACATGACCTGGCAGTTGATGGAGGGGAAGCCCTTGCGGTTTATGTAGGCCCTACCCCGCTCACCAGCTGGTGCTTTGATGCATATGTGCGTGCAGTCTATTGCACCCACTACCTCAGGGTATTCCGCTATTTGCTGGAAGAGATGCATATTGCTGGTCAATACCTCATGGGCATTGGAGAAATATACATGATCACCTACATGTGCTGACATGGCATCCAGGAACTGGTGCAGTACCCTGGAGGCTGATGCCTGTGATATCCCCATCATATCACCAGTTGGTCTCTGGAAGGTACCTGTTGCTAGTATTCTTAGGCCAACACATACCTTGGTTTCCACTGGGATGGGTTCCCCTCTGTTGGTTCTGTGTGTGAGGCTTGGCCTGCACAGCTCAACAATTTGCTGCAGGAGGTCTCTGTCCACTCTATAGTGCTCCACTATCTCCAGCTCATGTAACCCGTGGTAGGTGACCCTGGGCCTGTACACTCTTCTCCGTCTCCTCACTGTGGGTTGTCTGGCACCATTTGCATTGTCACCACCTTCAGCAAGTAGCCTCTGTCTCCTTATGACAGCTATGGCAGCCCCTAGCATTTCTGCTCTAAGTTCAGCTTTTTCAGTTTTCACTTCTAATAACTTACTCCTGTCTTGCAGTGTCTCTTGAGAGAAACATCCTGCACTGCTGTTTGCAGAGTTTTAAGTGCTTGGCTGGGCTACTATTCTGCCTGTGTAATTGCCTGCTTCTAATTGTTTTCACCTGCTAGCTCCAGCAGTATTCCCTGCTAGCTTCCTACTAATTCTGTTGCTTCCTTTTTCCTTTCTGTTTCCTCAGGGGGGAGCAACTTGCATACCAGCAGAAACACGCTCACAGTGGCTTACACGCGTGCACACAGGCTTACACAGTTTAGAATCTCCTTATTCGGGTTAAAACACGCGCACACCAGCGCAAACAGTCTTACAAGTCTGCCAACAGGCTCCCACATGCTCAGTCTGCCTTACACGCGCACACACTGCCCTACTCGCGCCTCATGGCGCGCACACGTGCGCATGCACACCCAGCAAGAAACTTTGGTGTAAGCAACAGTTTACACCTTCCATTTCTTGACTTTCCCATGCTTATCTTGTGGCACTCCTCTTTCCATGATATGTGTCTGACATCTATCATGTAACACTGACCTCCAATGAACTGCATTTCTTTCTGCCATTCCCCCCTGTGATGTCACCCATCTCCTACTCTGTTCCTTCCCCTTATGTAACTCTTACACTACTCAGAATGTGCTCATTTGCTATGTGACAGTGGAATTCAGTATCCTAACACTCATTTACATCAGATTGCCTACTAATGCTTAGTTACATGTCTTAGACTCAGCTTCCACCCTTAGCAACCACTAAATGGTGGCCATGTTGTTTTTGGTCTGCTGGTCCCTGCATTGTAAATCCATGTATTGCATAAAACCCACATTTGTGGGTTTATAACCTTCATTTTTTATATTTTATATAGCGCAGCCCATTTGCGCGTGGCTGCGCTGCGTTTAAACATCGGTGATCGCCGAAAAAATATTTATTTCTCATATTTGCATCGGGGTACCTTGCCAATGGCCACATATTTGGCCATTGGCATGCTGCCTGACACATATGCACCCTTTATTTGGAGCTGACATGGCTCCATTGTGTTATTTGCAGAAACGTACTCAGTTGTCAACTGAGTACATTTCTGCAGCTAAAACGGCTCTTACACGGGCTGGTTTGGGCTTCGTGGATCGCTAATCTACCTCATTTGCATGCCTTTCGGCTGCAAGTGAGGTGATTAGCATATCCACGCCCACTCCGTGTAAGAGACATTTTAGCTGGTCTCTTACACGGAATTTCGGGCTGTTCCTGGATCGCGAGGGCTGCATGGAGTCTTACACTACTCTTAGACTCCGTGCAAGCCTTCGTGAATCCTGCCCACTGTAAATTAGTAGCAGTGTAAATCTGATCGCAGTCAATACTGATATGCTTTGTTTTATGTATTATGTAATTTCCCTCTGACATACACAGACATTTCTTTATTTGCGTTTTCACTGAAACCCTTTGTTGCTTTTGTTTGATTTGTTTGTGCTTCTCACTGTTTTTTGCAAGTGTTTGCTCATTCTTTGGTTTTATTATATGACAATCTAGCTGTTATAAATACATCTCTTCAATCTGCATTGGTATTTAATATGCAAACACTCTGGATTACTGTCATTCTTGTCTTATGAATTAGAAATCAAACATAGCATTAGAGATTGTTTCATATCATGCATAAAAGCTGTCAACTTTTAGTGAATCTGGTTAAAACAATAGCTGTCCCATTGGCAGTGTGGCATAGAGGGTTGACTACTACCAAGTAAACCTGCATTCAGTTAGCAGCACTAGCACTGGCAGAACAGAACAGACCAGGGACTGTCAGAGCCAGCAGTCATTGCCATGTTATTCATCCTGGAGGACAAGGAAGCAGGCTGCCATTGAAGTGAGACAACAGCATGCAGCACGTGGGCTGGGAGCACTGATGGATGGCAAGTAGCATGTTATAAAAACATAAAAAGAAAAGCTGTTGTGACTCAGAAACCATTAACCATTGCTGGTTGTGTTAAATGCAGCAAAGCAGGTTGCTTTGCTGTAGAATATATAATCAAACTACATTCTACTTAGCTGAACAGAAAACTCTGGCCCTATATTTTTCTAAAAGTCATTCATAAACACAGCTCTAAAACTTTTTTCTAGATAACGATTTAAATTTGTGGCTATAAGAACAAGTTTGGATCAAACTAGTCACCCAAAAGATTTGATTCTCCATGACAGATTTCTGTTCACTTCATTTCTGACAACATTACTGGCTAGGATTCATAGATGAAAATGAAAGAGCAGAATTATTTTGCAAAGGCACGGAATCATAAAGGTTACCACAAAGTGTGCACTATGTTCAAGAACAGCCTTACCACAATGTGTGTGCTGCGTATTCAGTCAGAAAGGTTACACTGTGTATACTTTGTATTAACCTTTCTGAATCCTGCTTATAATCTTCATACAACCAAGTTGTGATTCAGTACCAGGAATATCACAAAATAAGGCAGTAACTCCAAGTTATATATGAGTCATAAACATGTTAATCTATAGGAACATCTGGATAATACTGGAGAGATGAGGAGAAAAAATACTGAAAGTGCATAAAATACAGGAAAGAAGTCTGGAGATGTGAAGCTGCAATGTTTCAATTTCTGTATGTTGTAGCCTGTTTGACCACTTGAGGGCTGTGCTGTACCCACAGACATGATAATGAACATCACAGAGTTGACTTATGGACAAAAGAAGCTATGCAATTCAGAGTGACCAGGAAATGATAGCTATATATAAGGTTGATGATACTGTGATTCATAATGTCCATGAACTCTACATAACACAATGGTATCAGGAGGAGGATGTGGCCATCAGATCTAATACAATTTGGCCACCTGTTCTCTGTATCCTAACCAGAGCATTCCAACTGTCCACACAGGATTCAGAGTGAGAATATTTCATCATCATCCAGAGTTCCTGACCAGTTCCTAAGCACCATGACTGCATGTTCCACTGACTACATCAAGGTTCCCCAAATCTCTCCAGATTCAGCAGAATATAATGCAATGGTTCCACAGTACTCTGGGAACTGCAATGGAACTGTGTAGAATAATTATACTCAGATACATAGCTAGGGTGGGGTGAAGGGGCAGCTGCCCTGAGTGCAAGGGGTTAAAGGTCACAATGTGGAGATCCCAATTGATGGGTAACACACTTCTGACATTCAGAAATACATGCTGATAGTGCATTTGCTGCCAGGGATGAAACACTTAATGTTTGGTTTAAGAGGTGGCAAGCCACACCACTTTTTTTTTTTGCACACCTCCATGTAAAAGTTGAGGGAGGAGCTAGACTGGAGATTGACACAATGTGACAGAATAGGTAGCTATGGCTCTGATTACTCTTACATTACCATCAAGGTATCTTCCAATCCACCAGGCCGCAGCTGCAAGCATACATCAGTAGAATAGTATTCCAGGAAATATTAAGTCATATGCAAAGCAGATCGTGGGTAATCACCAATGTCCAGCACACCCAAGCAGTGCTCATGTACCACATATCCTACAGGTAAGTCAGCCGGGCATAGCCTTTATCTACTGTGGTACAAGACTTGAACACATCACTTGTGAATACAATATTAATGCTGACACGTGACAGACACAAATGAGATATGTATTCTGCAGAACTAAAAAAACTAAAAATGTGACAAACAATAAAGAGGTTAGTCTTAGAGAACCACAAATCTGACAGACAGAAAGACCTGCACAAAGATGTTTCACATACACGGACACTTCACTTGTAAATACAATGGTTATAAGCATGTTGTAGATATGACTTTGGCATATACTCTTCAGACGTACAGCATGATACACAATGACAGTCAGTGGAAGTTAGGAAAATCATGAAAGTAATTCACCAGAGAGAACAAGAATAAGGCACTACCACAAAACAGTAAAGTACACCTGAAGATTTATGTGAACATGATGATTCAGCAACTACAGTATAACAATATAGACTGATACAGTAGAACTTTAGGTTTACATGCATCCTTGCAATAATACATGATATATGATATATAATATATAATATATAATATATAACATATAATATAGCTTTTCTGTCTTCACACATAGGTAATGGAAGCACTTTGAAATATCCATGTCAAATGCATTACCCTGTTCAAACTGGACAATCTTCTAGTTGCCTCATATACTGCCCTCATACAATTAATTGTGTAATGTGAAAGTTATTGGGTTTTTTTGTTTTGTTTTTTTTGCTGGGGATGGACTGCACCCCCTGCATTCCTCATATGTATGGGGTAGTAACTGTTCTCACACCCCTAATCTCAAAATATTGTATCTCTGATGCTGTACCAGCTGAGAGAAGAGGAGATAAATTACATTTAATGTCCTTAATAAGCTTTGTGCTTTATAAGAAAAGTCTTGTGACTAATATCAAGCCTGCAGGCTCAGTAGATGTAATTCTTTCATCCTTTCAGTACAGCTGCAGTGTGTGCTCTCTCTCCTTCTAACTATATGCATATGACTTCACTTTCCCATGTGATCCATGCCCATTCATCTCCCCACTCAACTTACTTACCCTTCTGTTGGCTGTTCTCGTCTTATTCATTCCAGTTTATACCTTTTACCATCCATAACCCTCCTTATTTGTTATTCTCCTGTTTAATCCATATTAAATCTCATTCCAATCTCAGTTTCAGTTCTTTTTGGACCAAGTGACCTTGCTGTCCCTCCTCTATTATCTCCTTCGATATAATAGTCATACCCGGGAAAAAACAAGGTAACCCTAAGCTACCATATAGGTGGCAACATCTTCTATTCACATTCTTTCTGCTTCTGGCTGCTCCATGGTGACCTAATTCTAATTTACTTGCAGAGTAATATAGTGCACATTTTACAATAAAAGGACATACAGACATAAAGGGAGATCTCCCTCAGGTAACTGCAGATATAAATCCACAAACAAAATTAAAAAGTCAAATTCCATGGGAACACAATATTCTCAGTCATTTCCTATAGGGAAGTAAGGAAATCCTAATTAATCCCATGTCAAATGTGTTAAAAATGTTAGCATCTGCATATGCCACTCCCCTGTGAGGTGACAGTCTGTAATGGTTACCATTCACAAAGTGATGCAGGGAGGGGAGTACATCAGACCAGGCTATTATAGACTCTGCCTGGTCAGAGTTTTATATAAAACCATCGGGCATGCCATTATGGAGCTTATCTAAAGGGCACAGGGGCCAACTGCTGTTAGATATGGAGCAGTGTGGGTTTGCTGAGGGGATTCTTGCCTTCTCAGTCTTATGAAAGCCTTTGAAGAATTAAGAGCAAAACTCGATCAAGCGCTCATGGTACATACTGCTTATCATGACCTCTCCAAAGCATTGATCACTGTTCTACATAAGGCAAATATTGACAGATTTAAAGTATTTAAATTCAGTACATGCATAGTATAATGGATAAAACACTTGTTATACAACAGAACACAGCAAGGTAGGATAGGGGTTACCTGCCTATCCCAATGGAATATAGCAGTGGTATCCCACAGGGTTTTACATTTAAGCCACTTAGGATCACATAATTATAAGATCTGCAAGGAAGATCAGTCAAAGGACCTTTAAAGTGTTGCCATCATCCAGTATGACTACAATAGTTCTGACAATGCAAGGTAGTGCCAGCTGTGCCAGAGAGAGTAGGGCAGTGCATGTGTAACATATGCCAGCATAGCTAGCTGGAGTTTTGTAAAGAATCATATGTCATTTGTATATCAAACTGATTTGTACAGGTGCTTGTGTTGAAAATGTATTTGTAAAGTTGCTTGTATTAAAAAGTGTACCAACAGTGGGTCTTGCTAGACAGAAAAGGCATACACCTGTATGTCAGATTGTATTATAACTGTTGAAATGAATATATTGCAACAGAGGATACTGAAAGAGAATAGGTTAATATCAGTCCAGCTAACTTTGAAAAATAACCTGAAATTAAATTATTTGGTATAAGCCATAAAGATGGGTCTGAATGCAGCTAGAGATGCAACATCTGTGAAAATAAGGACTAGGAATCCTGCTGTATTGTTCTTAGTAATAAACTAATTGCCACCCTGGACGGGTGGAAGTGTTGAAATGGTTTTATAACTTCCAGATGCAGTAAAACATCTTAACAAAGCTTGATGTGTGTGTATTGTGACACATCTGTGCTAGATCCTGAATGCAGCTTCTAGTCGGGGGGGGGTAGTGTAGGAATCACAGAGTCAGGTGACCAGATGAGATGTCATTCTATAGCCAGTACTGAAACTGTATTTGGATATTAGTGATAGATGTGATAGTGACATGCAGCACTCTGTCTTGGACCTGACAACAAGACCAGTCATTCACATCACCTTGCCTTGCTCTATTAAGTAAGTAGGAAACGGTAATTCTTTAGATCAGTCAGGAAAATATAATGAGATTAGTTAAGTATTGTTTTTCTGTATCTGTGTGAATCTGTATGTGTTATTTTTAATATTTTCTGTGATTGAAACTCTCTTGTTTATTGTAAATAGATATTCAGTATTTTCATGTTTACTATTTTATTATAGATTATTAAATTTATCTATACCTCTCATTGTGGCTGGTCTTTTAGAAAATAGTTTAACCCTTGAGAGGAATTACATTTATTTGTGGGCTTCATGTTCCTGAAAGTATTGCACTTGGAAACACTACCATTTGTATTAGTATTAATTTTACTCAGTATAATTGGGTACCCCTGTAACAGCCTCGGAGTAGCTGACTGATGGCAGTGTAACTACCTTATAGTCTGGACAAAGGTTGCAGAGCTAGTAAATCTGTGCCAGCCTTTCCCAGGTTTGTGTGTGAAAAATCAAATCTCAAAGAGTGTGTGTGTGTGTCAGTTACTTGGAACAGAAACACAGAGTTCCTTGGTGGTTAATGTGGATTCTTATTTGGGGCCTGGAGAGAGCAGATAGTCCAGCCCCATTACTGGAGTGTGTTCCCTGTGTCCTCTTAAGGGAAATTGTGCTTGCTGCAGAGAGCTGTATCTGAAAATACTGTGTGTATCCATTTTTGTTCCAAGTGAACATCCCTCACCAGTGTCAGTGGTGAGGATTGAGGCTCATTGATTACTGACCCAGAGCAGGGATATCACACTGATGATACTGGGGCACCTGTCCTGGATGCAAGTTGTTAGGGGTATAAGAAGCAGTGTTAAAAAAATGACAATCAAGTGCAGTTTTAAACAGCTGTATCTGATACTGCACTGCCTAAATGAATGTGTTCTATATTTTTTTAATTTTGCTTTTTTTCCTAAGTCTCAGAAGACATTTTTCAGTCCTCAACTTTAGAATAGGGGGGTGGCACTCTGGAGATTTCTCAAGGTGTCAATTGACCTATCTATGGCTCTGTCAACATCCACCTACAAAAGTTAGGCCCAGGATGAAATTGCGTCTACCTACTCAGATATTAAGATTTGCTTAAAAGATCACAGCGGTTTCATTCTGTTTAAAATGAACACATAGTTTATTCTAGAGATGGGGTATATCATTTTTAGTTGGATTTATCATGACAGCATATTCTGTTTATTTGTTGGTAACAATGTAAATCCTTAGTATGAGTTTGCAATGTCTTTAGTTTTGTGGTATTGTCGGAGATCAAGAAGGGCAGAGTCCTTCATGACCTTAAATGCTAAACACATGTTACTACAGAGGAGTCTATAAAACACAGAGTATAGTGATAGAGATTCAAGTCCATTTTGTTATCTGAGAGTCATCAGGCATGTGATCTTATTAGCTGAGAACCCTAGAGTCTTTCCAGTTGTTTAATGTGGTTAGATAAATACATGCAAATAATTGCTCTGCTAAGGGGTGAGTAAAGAGGAAGAAACACTTATTTTGATCTAAGTGAGATGCCTTTCGATATTAGTTGAGCCACACAGAAGGATTCTTTGACTACTGCTCTGATATTGTGGTCAAACAACAAGGAATTGTCAATGAAGCTATCACGATCTCTGATGAATTAATCAGTTTGGAGAAGAATGCAGTCTATACTATAAGTCTTGGAACAGATTTTTCTTTCCAATTTTATCAGTACACAAATGTTAGCATTTAATTTAAGCTCATTTTCTTTACACCAGTTATTTGCAAGTCTTGACAAAACTTCAGTGAAGTGATATCAAACTTAGCTTACAATCTTCAGAAATTTTAGTTACCTATACATTAGGATTATTGGTTTGAAGGTTCAAGAAGAAGATACCAAATAGGAGGGTTTCTATTACAAGGCCCTGAGGGACACCATGACCTACCCTTGATTAAGGTGGGGGTCTACAGCAATAAAGATTTCAATATCTAAGTTTATAAAAATTTAAAATAATACATTCTATGTCTTTGCAACTGCAAATCAGAGTAGACTATATTATCAGTACAGTACAGTATAAAAAAGTCAATGAAACAGAAAGCACAGATGCTACGCAGCATGCCATAAAGTGAATTGGCTGAGATGCCACAAAATATTTATATCAAGAAGATGATAGGCATGGATGTCACACAGTATTACATCATTGTAATGGCAGACATAGGTGCAATACCCAATGCTGCAATAGTTTGCAAAGTAATTTGAAAAATAAGTTTATTCTGTTCAGGGAAAGAACAGTTGTGTTAGTAAACTTACCATAACAGTAGATATTCTAATGATCACTGCTTCAGTAGCCTAAGCTGTATTCGTCATATCCTAGTAAGGATATAAAAGTCGGCCAGCTTCCAAAGCTTCGGGGCACCCGCCATGCACCTAAACTTTTAGTCAGCTGAAACAGAGCTGACTAAAAGAAAGATTTGATTGCCAAGGCATTTTGAGCTTTCATTTCAACTGACAGAAAAAGCCTGAACCCTGAGAGGACAGAGCTAGAAATAACAAAAAAATAAATGTCCACACCCTACCATCCAAAACATTCCAAAAATTAGTATGATTGAGGGAGGAAGGGAGGAAGTTGCTACTGCATCAGTGCTCATTCGAACATCTACTGTTATGGTACTTTTGCTTGCACAACTGTACTATGTTCAACATATTGATCATTGCAGCAGTAGTATCCAAAGCTACATGGGTAGATAACCATATCTTAGAATATCTGGAGGTGGAAAAGGAAGGGTCCAGCTGCCTCTGGAGAATGGTCCTTGCAAAGCATGACCTATACTTGGAGAAGAAATCTACCTTGTATTGCTTTGTAAAAGTATGTACAGAAAACTAATTTGCTACATCTAGAATACCTCTGGAGTCCAACTCTTTCCAAAAAGCCAAAGAAGAAGCCAAGACTGTGATAGAGTGCACCTTCACTCTGTTTGGAATAGTGTTGCTGTGATGGAAATAACAAAAGTTAATAGCTTGAGACAACCATTTGGAAACAGTCTGCTTTGACACAGGTTTTGCTTTTTCTTAGCCTCACAAGAAATGAACAACTGATTTGAAGTTCTTAAAGATTTTGTTCTGTCAAGATAGTACCTGAGTCATCTGAGGACATTCAAGGTATGCAGAATCCTTTCTTCCTCATTTTTTGGTTCAAGGAGGAACATAGGGATATGGATAGTTTGGCTTACGTAGACTCAAATACCACTGTAGGCATGAATGTTAAGAGATTAGTTCTCAAAGAACCCTGTCCCTATGGAAGATGAGATATGGTTGACCCACCATAATATTTTGCAACTCAGATATTTGAGGAGGTCAGAGCAATCATTAAAACAGTTTTCCATATAAGAAACTCAAGTTAGTCAGATGGACTGGTTCAAATGGAGGAAGTGTTAACTTCTGTAACACAAAGTTCAGATCCCAAGCAGGTGCCACCTGTTTTCTTGGAGGTCTCTTATGTAATACCCCTTTCAAAACATTTGACATGAAAATGCATTGAAAGAGGGGGATCCATGGGCAGACATGCTGAAATGTCCAAAAAAAATGAATATTGATATGGGAGTAAGACAGGCCACAGGAAATAAATCTCACACAAGTATTGCAAAACCAGAGAAACACTGGCCTCGAATGGGTGCTGGTTGTAATAGCACCAACTAGAAAACCTTTTCCATTTGTTTTTATATGATTTTCTAGTAACAGGTTTTCTTGAGTGGATTAGTACTTATTTCATGTCCTCTGTAAACAGGTGCCTGAAAGGTATTATGACCCTATCATCCAGGCAGTCAGTTGTAGTTGTTTGAGGATGAGATGTATCAGACACCCCTGTTCTTATACAGTCTGTGAGGAAGCTTGTGGCAATTGCACCTTGCCAATTCCAAAAGAAGGGGGAACCACTGTTGCCTGGACCAGACAGAAGTCACTACAATTATCATGGAAAATTCCTTCTGTATTTTCATATGTAGCCAGAATATCAGTGGAAAAGCACAGATGAATATTCCTGTCCAAGTAAAAGAAAAAGCATTAGTCTTACAGAACTTCTTGCATGGATTCCTGGATCAGAGCTTTTCTAGATGACTGTTTAGAGAGAAGGCAAAGAAGTCTACTTGAGGAACTCCCCAGAAATGGATCAAATCTTCCAAGAACCCCTGATCTAGTTTTTTATTCCTGAGGGTCTGCCTTTGTCCTGCTCAGCTTGTCTGTCACATAAGTTTGCTCTAACAGAATGTAAGATGCCTGTAGATTGGGATTGTACATTAAAGCTATATATCATGCTTACATGGCTAGTCTGCACAGTGGGTAAGATATGGTTACTCTTGCTTGCTTATGTCCCACATCACTGTGATATTGCCTTTTACTACCTGAAGAGGTCCTAGGGACCAGAGGTGATTCAGAGAGTAGAGTGCCTTGGTAAGGGCAAGCATTTCATTTATCCTTATGTGCTTCTATCTGTCTTTGTTGCCTCAGATACTGTGCACTATTATTCCCTTTGATACTGCTTCCCAAGCAAATTCCAAGGCATGTTCCCAAGCAAATTCCAAGGCATGTTCCCAAGCAAATTCCAAGGCATGTTACCAAGCAAATTGCAAGGCATGTTCCCAAGCAAATTCCAAGGCATGTTACCAAGCAAATCCCAAAGCATGTTCCCAAGCAAATTCCAAGGCATGTTCCCAAGCAAATTCCAAGGCATGTGTAATGACTGACTGCTTAAGAGCCAAAGGAAAGAAATGGAATGATGGATATTTGATGTCTCTTTCAAGAGACTTCTCTTCTCACAAATCCTAGGACTGGGATCTGAAAAGATAATGGGTATAGGTACTGGGACCAAAGAGACTTTTGAAGCCATTGTATTTTTCTCATTTGGAATCTTGCAAGAAGTATCGTGAGAATCATAGATGCCATGAGACCCAGAATCGTGAGGTATTCCCTCACAGTGACCAAATTCTGGGTGGGAAACCACTGGAATAAATCTAAATATAGATCCTTTTTTTCTGTGGAAGAAAGTCTCTTTGCTCTGAGGTGTCTAGCAGGCACCCAGGAACATAATCCTGTGTGATGGAGTCAGAAAAGACGTCTGAATGTTCTCTTGCAATCCTAGCCTGTGCTGAAGAACACTTAACAAAAATAGAGATTCCTGACACTTTGGAAAAGACTCTGCAAAGATAATCAAGGCATCCAAATATGGAAAAATGTGGATATCATGCAGCCTGCAATGAGCTATGACATGAGCTAGATGCTTTGTGCAGTCTTGGAGCAGTGGACTGCCTGATGGGAAAGGCAGAAAACGAACTGTTTTTCCAGATCCACAGAAGTCTGGATGAATAGCAGTGTGATCATAAGCATGTTTTAAATCTAAAGGTACCAAAAAACTGAAATGAGGAACAAGGGGTAAAAGATTGTGAAGTGACAGCATTTTGAACTTGGACACTATCACATACTGGTTTGGGAAAGAAACGTCCAGAACAGATCTCCAGGCATTTTCTTTTTTTGGCACTAAATACATCCTTGAATGAACAGTGGCCGGGATTCACTAATCCTCCGTGTAAGACTAACTAAGTCTTACTCAGAAACAGCAGTCTAAGAGTATGACGTCAGTGCATCATGCATATTCATGAGGGCGCGCTGACTCAACTCTAAGGCTAACACGGAGCGTGCACAAGTGCAGGGGGCATGTCAGACTGCCAAGCAGTCCAAATATCCATGCCCCTGCAAGTGCCTAAACTGCATATGTCAACTGAAATGAGCGAGTCCGCTCAAATGTCTACATACCCAACACTACACTCCCCCACATTCTAAATCCCTGTACAAGTTTAAAATGTAAAGCTTTCCTTTTTTTTTTTATTATTCCTGATATAGCTGCCCGTATTTGTGCGTGCATGCGTGGGTTTGCCCATTGCTTAGCTACAGTTAGCAGTGTAGACATCGAAGAGGATAATAAACTACTTATACGCAAATTAAGCCAAATAGCAGTAGTGTAGTGGTAGAGCCCTTGCACAAAGAGGAGGCATTCCCGGTTCGAGTCCCGCCACTCCCCTTCCCATTTTCTGTAGGAAATCTGTGCATAAAAAGAATTCCTGACATTTACCTTTTAAATTTTAGTAAAAAGCATTGAAATGGCTTATGTGGTAGTGAACAATATTTTATATATATATATATATATATATATATATATATATATATATATATATATATATATAAGATGGTGGAATGGTCATGCATACTGATAAATGCATAAGTAACGTATCTTAAGCAATGTGAAGCACTGCTAAGCAAAGTTTACTAGTATTAATCACAGTTAAGTATAATTGCTCATAGCTTAGCACTGCTTTAACTAGCGCAATGGCTTTGTGAGGAGCTGTGCATCGCGTCAACTAGCGCAAACAAAACATGTTTGCACTGAGCTGCACACCACGCTAGCACAACGTTGGGCAACATCGGGCAACGTTGGGCAACATCAGACAATGTAGAGCAACATAGAGCAACGTCGAGCAACGTTTGGCAAAGTTGAGCAAAGTTGGCTAAATACAGCCACACCTCCTAGCCGGTCTGGCCAGTAGTAAAATAAAGCAATGACAGGCCTTGAACCAGGGATACTGTGCATCATAATCACAGTACTAAACCACTAAGCCATGACAGCTTTACATATGGATGCATTTCCAACACACTCATATATATCAGTGGAAGTTTACCCATTGCTAAGCAGGTTTGCTTTTAGCTGAGATTTTTCAAAACTGGCCAATCACAAATAAGTGCGGGAAATGAGGCATATTTAAGCTCCATAGGTGGGAATAATAGCCATAACTGGTTGTAGCTCCCATCTGCAGACAGTATGGCTGGTGTTGGAGAGGGCTCTCGTTTTCGAGCGCAACGGTGGGGCATTGAGGAGTCAAACGTAATGGTTTGGCTCCTCGCCCATCATCATGATGCAAGACTCCTGCAGGACCAGTTTCAGGGCACTGAGTACAAACGGGAAGCCTGGAACTCTCTAGCACATGATCTCACCAGTGCCCCAGGCGTCCCTTGGACTGGTGAGCAGGTCAGACACCACTACTCAGACCTGAAGAGACGCAAGGAGGACCGACTGAACCAGTAGATACAGGAGGCCCATGAAATGGAAAATGCCCCACTACTGAGTATATAGCCATGGAATGAAGTATGTAAGAATTGCTATTGTAGTCTGTATTATGGATAGGTATGTCTCAATATCCCTTCATTTACTTCACAGCTGCAGGTGTTCGTGCTGTGAATCAGCAAGCCTATGCAGATAGGCTGCTAAGGCTGCGCCACCACTGTATGTGTTGTTATATAAAAGAAGTGAGAGAGCCTGAAAAAGAGTGTTGTAACCCATTAATAAAGGTATAATACGTGTTGAATAACTTCTCTGCATGTACTGCTATATAAAATAAGTCAGACAGCGTGAAAAGGTGTTGTAACCCATTAATAAAGGTATAATATGTCTTGAATAAAAGACCTCTGCATGCACTGATATATCAAATAAATGTGAGAGCCACTAGAAAAGTGTGTAATGTAATTAATAAAGGTATAATTCCTGGAGTGTGTCCGTGTCACTTTCTTCGATATGTTGTTGTACCCTTGCATTATAGAAATAGTACTGTTGTATTAAGCGCAGTCAACCCACACATGGGTAGGCCCATATAAAGTGAATGAAAGGAGTGCCAGTAGCTGTTAAGCATATATACAGTCAACTGTCGGTTCATGGCCGGCATGTACAGGTTAATCTGGTAGCTTGTTATTGTGTTCCCCAGAAATGTCAGTGTGCTGCTAGAAATGTAGGGGGCTGTTAACATATACCTGATAATGTCACCTGAACACATCCAGATATGTAGATATAAAAATATAAATGAAATATATAAATATGTAGCAGTAATATCTGCATCCAGGACAGTTTGTATGTCAGATACAGGTCAGGTATATCAAGAACTAGCAAAACCCATTTCACAATTTAACGGACATTGCCTAGTGTAATAATACATGTAGGGATATATAACTGCAGTCAATAGGAATGTAGTGTAAACTATAAGTATATATAAGTTGTTAATGGAGGTATCTTGTTACACCCTACTGTATGTGCATAAACAATGCAATTCCACACCTCAATGGGTATGTCTAATCTCATAACATTTGTTGGGACACATGTCCTATTGGTTTATAAATATCTGCATTTACTTTGATGTATGTGCCCTATTCACATACCACAATCTTGGTGGCCTGTTGCCACCAATCAATCCTGCATGCTGTTGGAATGTCCACTGTTGTTCTATATATGCATGTGTTATGCTTGCTGATCAACTGTTGGAACTCTGGTGTGTTGGGTTAATGGGAATACTACTGTATGCTAAATTGGAATGTTGTTGGCTATTACTAACCCATATTGTCATTAAATCCTCTTAAACATAGAACGTATGGGAAGGCCGGTCCCAGTGGACCCACCTGTTCCACCACAGCTGGCAATAACACCTGGCACCAGCAGGTCCGGTGCCCAGCCCGGGACCTCCTCCTCCATTGGTCCTGTGTCACCTTCAGGTGGAAGTGCTGCAGGGGATGGGGCTCATCCCCCCCCGTGCAAGCGTAGCCAGAGGAGGGCCACCTATCACCCTCCGAACAGTCCGGGCTGTGGTGCATTCGGGGATCAAGTGTTCAGTCGCTGATCCTCTACCGCAGCTCGAGGCAAGAGTGGCACAACTCATGGGTGAGCCTGCCCCTCCTACACAGCCCCCAGCACAGCCACCCTCCGCGCTGTGAAGGTGCAGTGGTGACTGCCCATGGGTGGGGATCTCAGTTCCACTGTTGCCATCTGTGGGCTCATGGGTTTGCAATTTCCAAACATCCTTCCCCGTCAATGGTGTTCACCCACCCCATGTGTCATATTCCACCCCTGTATGCATCTTGTTTGTCATGTCTGTTTACCTCCCTAACCTACCTCCCAAAATATACTTATTTCCCCTACCCCACATTCCACTCTCACCTGAAAAAAAAATGGGCAATCTGCTCCCACAAAAAAATTACACCCCATACATAGCTGCCCATTTTGCACACATGTCCGCTGGACACATAAACTGAAATTTAATTGGCAGTACAACATACATCATTGTTCTCACCCCTCTCTCAGGGGTGGAAGGTTTCAAATTTCCCTCCAAATTACTAGTATATGCACAGCTGTTGCTGTTAAAGAAATGGGCAGCTATAGACCTTCCCTACACCCGTCCTGCACATCCCAAGCTGTCTTCCCTGCTGTCTTTCCCTCTTTGTGCCCCTTTTTCACCACTTTCCTATCTCCCCATTTTCTTTTCTTTCAAAGAAATGAGCACGGGGGTTAGCGGGAGTAAGCACTATTAAGCAGTAGTTAGCAGGCTTGCCCGAGTGTGCGCTTGTGTGCGCTTAGCTAAGTATTGCTAAGCTTCACGCAAACCCACTCAAACCCGCTTAAACTGCTTAAAAGTGCCTTAGTCACCCTGCATGTGAGGGCCCTTGTTCTGCTCAGCAGCAAAATAAAACAACAATGTCAGTCTCGAACCCCAGACCTGGGACACACTAGACTGCATGAAGTACCACTAAGTCACAGTAAATATCCAGCAGGTTGTTGCTGAAATATATATATCATGCATCAGAATGAGTGAATGTAAAGGTAAGATAGGAATGCCATAACACAAAACCTGTTCTGTGGAACTTTACCAGCAGTTGTTGTGGAATTGCATTACATGACTGTGATAACAGAACCAGCCATTTTAGCAGTAAATAATGTTACACCAGCACTTTACAACCCCCACACAGTATTATAGCAGGACAATCCCCACCCAAATGTACAAAATACCTGTGTGTTCAAGGTCCAGCAAGGATGTAGGTAGGCATACTCAGTACTGGAATTGTCCAGTTTTCATGAGCATCCTGTGCTAATGTCAACAAAAAAAATCCACAAACTGTGCAGAAGTGAGTACATTAATATCCACAGGATAGCAGTTCACAAACAGTTCATGTGCCAAATGAAAACATCTCAATAACTACGTATGTATGGCAGCTAATTGTATAAGTAGAAAAGAAACTACATACTCCCATGTATCTTGTGTTAGCATTTGTAGGGGTAAGTAGAATTCTACACTGACAACTGTGTACTGGAAGTGGCAACATTCGGGTCTGAGTACAACATTCAAATCACTGGCTACACCCCTAGCATCAGATACAAGAAGTACACCAACCTTCTGACTTACACAACGGTGTCCACAGCAAACAAGCATGGTCTCCACTTTGGAAAGCTGAAAGGGCTACGCCTACCTGACTTAGCAATTTATAGCATTTGGTTGCTATGACAGTGAGTACTGCAAGTACCACACAGCAGGGTGCATGCAATTGCCAAATGATGGCCAACAATTGGTACAGAGGCCATCACTTGCACATGTGCAGATACCTGTAAAAGCAGGCTGTACTAGCTTTCCACACATGCAATCATTTCACTGCAGGTACGGAGAGACAGGGAGAGAGAGAGCATTACAGAGCGACACAGAGAGACACAGAGAGACAAAGACCACAGCAACAGCAACAGGAAACAAAAAAGATATAAAAGAAAATATATTGGAAAAAATATATTGAAAAAATATATATATTGAAAAAAAAATATTGAAAAAATATATTGAAAAAAAGAAAATATATTGAAAAATATATATATTGAAAAATAGAAAATATATTGAAAAAAATATATTGAAAAAATATATTGAAAAAAATATATTGAAAAAATAATATATTGAAAAAATAATATATTGAAAAAAAAAGTTTTTGAAAAAAAATAAGATATAAACAAAACAAAGTGTACAAAACACACGGAAATGACTACTACAAACACATACAAAGGAAAGGTATGTATTTACTGGCATGTAGTAGATGTTTTTGAAGAGTACTCTACATAGTTTGAATGATCCATATGTGGCAGTAGTATGTATCTATGCACAGATGTCCTGCATAATTACTGCCATGGAGAAATCTGTGTAGCTGTGTGCAGTGGGATATGACTGTGACATATGTAGTTCAGCATTAAATGTCAAACATCTGATCCATGTTATCTGTGTTCTGTACAGTAGTGTGTACAATGTCTGTTTGTGGGAGTAGCGCATACAGTTATGTAAACATGGATGTGACAGAGTAACAAATGCATGATAGTCATATTAATGTGTAGCTTAGCATTGGCAACAGCTGTACCAGGCTAGTATGCTAATTTAGCATTTGCAGCTATATATACACCCTCTAATATTACTGTGTGCTCACATGTGACACCTGTTCATGTTGCACCACCAGACTCTTCCTGCACGTAGGTGTTGCACGGCCCCAAGGAAAGCATACCAAAAAACAAACAAACGGAGCCAGCAAACAGTGATCAATAAATCTGTATTAAATTGTTAGCATCATAGCAGGAAAAATTGTTAGCATCATAGCAGGAAAAATTGTTAGCATCATGTTGCAGCAAGGCCCAACAGGTCAGCCGTGAGGTACATGGACTTACAACAGTGTGGTCTTTGTGTGTGTATGGCACACACATACGGAGAGAGCTGTCTGTGTCAGATATATTAGCATCTGTACATGTGCATAGAGCAAGGAACATACTGCAACTGTTTGTGAAAGGTGGATATATATACATGTTGTTGAAGGTTGTTATGTGCATATTTCTATGTAGGTTGTAGTGTGTGGCAAACCAGACAGCATACAGTGCTGTTATATGACATGTGGTGGTTAAACGCTGTGGGTATGATTCGTCAAGTTTGCAGTGTTGCAGCCAGTGAGGCCTGCTAAAGCTACATGGGCTGAGGACACCTTCAATGCATTCCGCACAACACTGTGCAATATTATGACATAACTGTATACCTCACAACCTTCCCATACTTGATATTCCCACCATGAAAGGTGGACTGTATATGTGCCTATATGTATATCTATATGTACACCAATGGATGTTTATATGTATGTGTGTGTGTGTGTATAGATATGTATATATATATATATATATATATATATATATATATATATATATAGAGAGAGAGAGAGAGAGAGACAGGGTCATATTTACTGCAACAGATGCCTGGTGACAAAGCCATGGACTCAAGCTCAATTTTGACACTGCATTGGCATCCCTCCTTGCAAAAACTCAGTACCCATTAACTATCACATAGGTGGTAGTCTACTTAACACAGAAGGTGTGATAAGAGACCATGGGACACAGGTGGACAGTAGTCTCCCCTTTGATAGTCACAGTGCCACACTAGTCATGTAATCTGTCTACATGGCACACGTCATCACAAAAGGTGTGTCATCCAGGGAAATATAGGTCAGTGTTCCCCTGTACTCCACACACATAAAACCCATTATAGAGTACAATGTCCCATGTGGTATGTACCTCACAAGACATCTACAGCAACTGGAAAGGACACAGACATACCTCACAAAGAGTAATACCAGCCTCAAACAGATGCCCTATGCAGACCGTCTCACAAAGCCACAGCTAGACTGTGGCGGATACCGCCTACCCAAAGGTGACCTCTGCCTAACATGCAAAGCTATGTGAAACCCAGAGCTGTTGGACATGCTCCACATAAACAGATCACAATCCCTACAAGCTACATGCTTTAGGGACCTAAACCTTGTCACCTCAATAAACAGCACATGCTGGAGGGATAAATCCCTATCTCAGAGACATCCCATACTCTGGAACAAACCACCTATCAATAGCAAACAAAGCTCCTAATTAGCAGTCGTCATATATAATCCTGATGATTGTATGGGAGATAGGAAATACACCCCAGGAATCACCTCTGTGGCTCTGCTTGACAGGGCCACGTGAAATGAAATTACCTGTGTGTCAAAGGCCAGGGTAGTGTATGGCTAGACATCTATAGGTCCTAGGGCCAATAGCCTATAACCTACCTATGAACCGATACACACCCACATGTACTTGTTGCAATAATTGCTATGTGAGGTTGACTGAGTGTGATGGTGAATGTGTTGGTGAATGTGTCAGAGTTCTGTATATGTGTGATAGCTAAGTGGGAAACTGTTTCTGTCATGGTATTATGTGTCCTAGCGGTGGTCCCAGCAAAAGATGTGTATGGTATTGCTAGGCAGATAAAGCAGTATGCCATATGGTCTGACGTAGTCCATTGGTGTCAACTGGGGTGTCCCATTGTAGGCTACAACAGTACATGTATGCTTATTGAGTGTTACTGCTGGTGAATCCAACCCCTGGATGAACTGTAGTACTACCTGAAGCTGTATGCCTAAACAGCACAGTATGATGTATGTCCACATGTCTTGAAACCACTGTTTTGTTTGTTCCCCGTAGTCCTCACAGATGACATACCTCAGGCATAAGGTCTTGTAACTACTGACACACAGGACTGTATGGTACACAGGTAAAGGTCATGTGGGTTGCCATACCTTTGTGTCTGGTATGTATGTCTGATGTGTGTGTGTGTGTGTGTGTGTGTGTGTGTGTGTGTGTGTGTGTGTGTATGCCTGTACCATGGCCTCCGTCATATGTGTGTTACAGGATATAAGTGCGTATCTAGCAACATGTATAGTCTAGTACAGCAGTATGCCACCTATATTAATGAATGAGCACATATGTTAGGCAGGGGTTTGCCATCAATTGACTAGTGTGGTATACTGATAATACTATAACTGGACTTTGCAATCATTGCAATGGATTACATGTTAAGTTATGCATTAGCTTGATATATACCCCATGTGGTTAGGTGGTGCATTGTGTCGCATACAGTGTGCATGTACTGTTGTATAGTCTTACATACTGGTTTATCTTTGTTGCTGTGCAAAACATGGTTTGATATATAGAGTGCGTCAGGCACTGTCAGGCAGTTGTGGGTTGAGCACTGATATGTGGTATTGAAAGTGTGTATCCTTTGACAGCCAATAGGTTGCTATATATGGCATTTAATTGATATCTGTACTTTAGAATGTTAAGTGTGCCACATGACTTGCTCACACATATTGTTTCATTGTCTTCCAGGGTCATGGCCCACCATCGTAATCCCTCATATAGCCCAGCAGAGGAGGGAGTGATTACAGCCACCATGGTTCAGCACTATGCCCTGCTGTTCTCAAGAACCAGCCAGGACCAGCATGAACGGACTGCACTGTGGCAAGATCTTGTCCGTAGGGTAAATGACATAGGCATGCATAACCAGACATATGAGCAGGTACGCCATCACTACAGTGATTTAATTAGGCATATCTGGCAGCATGCATCTGATATCCATAGACAACAGCTTGCCACAGGTGGTGGGGTAGCCATCCACCCCCCCCTCACCACAGTGGAGGAGCTGCTCCTGAGCCAGGTGGCTCCTGGCCAACAACAACAACAACAACTAACATGCATCATCATGGAGGCCGGAGCCACCCAGCA
The DNA here is from genome assembly GCF_019279795.1 of Protopterus annectens. Classification (NCBI taxonomy): domain Eukaryota; kingdom Metazoa; phylum Chordata; order Ceratodontiformes; family Protopteridae; genus Protopterus; species Protopterus annectens. The sequence goes on from NC_056727.1 coordinate 351,396,752, forward strand.
AGTTGACATGGAGCGTGCAGGTAACATGGCATAGCTGTACACTACTGTTACCTCTATTGATAGATCATGCTTATGTGAGATGTGTACTGTGTAGTTACAAGATGTGGTGCCTAGTGTTGTGCAATAATAATAATTAGGAATATAATCTGCAGGCCTGTGACTGTCAACAGTCGTACTACTGTAAGATTGCAAACACACAGTAGCAATGCCACAGTTGTTGCCACTGACAAACTGTCTCATATCCTTGTAGGTCCCTCTGGTGTGCCAGCAAGGCAGCAGACCCATGCTGGTGAGTGTGTTCTACATTTAATGTCGCTAATTAAATGTGCATGTCATAGGTAAGGTGTAGGCTGTGTACACGTCACACACCAGCGCATAATGCATGCTGTGCATGTTTGCTGTGAGACTATGCACATCTCAGTAACGTGAGTGGCTGCCTCAAACACATGCAATACACAGAGCATCCTACACAATTGTGGCAACACTGTAGTGGACGTTGGATAGACAGAGTCAATACACATGCACACAACATACACAACTGTGTCATACGCAGTACACGTTAACATGCTACACATGGCGTATTCAGACACCTGCTGTAAGGTCACACTCCAGTATCACAAATGTCATCCACACAGCACACATAATATATGTGAGGGGTAGAGGCCTGTCATGTGGCTGTGCAACACTCTTCAACACATAACACATTCATGTTGGGCAATGCCCCCTTTTGGGCACCTTACAAACCCATGTAACAACTGGCCATGAAATGGTGAATGTAGCCATGATACTGCAGTTCAGGTACAGCATGCTATGTGCCGGTCTGGCATACATTAGTAGTCTGGAGTGACTGTCTGATGATGGCTCATGGTACTACACCCCATCCAGTTAAGTGACCACAGTACTACACATATCATTAATTGCTATGCACCTCAATGTTGTGTGTGTGCAAACATATGTACCTATACACAATATGCATAGCAATCACCATTTGTACAAAGTGACACACATATGTCTTGTAATGCTATTGAGTGTATAGGTCACGTGACACACATTGTGTATGTGTGATGTTTAATGTTGCAGTTGTGTGGTAGCATGCCATGTCATGGCTGGCACTGGCACGTCCACAATATGTCCTACACTCACCATAACCACTGTACAATGGCTATGTTGAGCAATGGTATTCCATCAGATATACATGCACCACTCATCCTGTGTGTATACATAGCATGCATGTGCTAAACCTGTGTCCACAATTATCTGCTAAAGACACAGATACTCTAATCAGAAATGGATATCTATGTGACACACAGATGCACATCCAGCCATGGTATTTATACCTGTGAGTGATGGTGCACAGGACATTGCAAAGCTTTTAATACTTGCACAGCAATGTTGCGTCCATGTACACATTGCTTTCCAGGGTGAGGCCAATCACTGAACAAAACACACATGCATCAAAGCCATGTATACTGTCATTAGCAAGGGCTGTCTACACTCATACTGCATGCTGTTGAGCAACACATGTCCTGCATGCTGTCACGTTTGATATAAATGTTTGGCTTGTGATACTGTACCACACCATCACATGCTATTGAGCATGTTCTGGATTGCTGGTGGTGTGTGTGTGTGTGTGTGTGTGTGTCTGTCTGTTTTAGTGAGGAGTATATTTGTGTGCATGTGTTCACGTGTTCATGTGTGCATGTGTTCATGTGAGCATGTGTGCATGTGTGCATGTGTTCACATGTGCATGTGTTCATGTGTGCATGTGTTCATGTTTGCATGTGTGCATGTGTGCATGTGTCCATGTGTGCATGTGTGCATGTGTTCATGTGTGCATGTGTGCATGTGTGCCGACATCATGAACAGGTCGTAAAGTGTGTTTCCTGCCTTCCTCTCAGAGGTGCTGATTTTGGGCTGGTTCACTGCAGCAGGGAAACTGATGTCACTGAGCATAATAGTGATAATGATGATAGGTGTGTTGAGGCACAGGCATGTTTGCCAGGGTCTGTCGTTGGGCCACCAATCGACAGTACACAAGTGTCCACCCCATCCATGCACACAGCCATACTGCCAATACACCCATCACCAATGCCCTTAGTTGAGGGACAGCGTACAGCTGGCATTGGCCAGGACAGTGTGGTATCTATGGCACATGCATCCCGACACAGCAGCCATACCCAGATGTCTGGAAGGGTACCACATAGGTAGATGTCCAGGGGTTTTCGTCGGAGCACTGCTGCTCATCATGCCACTGGCAGACATGCCACAGGTCTTACAACCTCACGCATGTTCCAGGCTGTCATGGAGGCACAGACATGTATGGAACGGTACACCAGACAGGGACTAATGGCACAGAGGGCACATAACACCACCGTAATTGACAGTATCCGTGACCTAGCAGGTGCCATCCATCATTACACTGAGGTCACTGACAGACGTGGGGGTGAGACATTAGATGTCCTCCGCAATGTCATGTCCATGTGTCAGAACAGTGCGGGATGGTTGAGTCATTGATGTGGACTAATGCCAGCAACATCAGCAGCTGGCAGTCACTGCAGACGTCCCTCAAGTCACAGCCGCTCCCATAGTGCCAGTACCAGCCCCAACAATGTTGGGGGTGGGCTGTCCATAGACCATCCTAGAATACCACATACATGTGGCTCTGGAGAGTCCCAGCAGGGACCTGGGTCCAGTGTACATCCATCTACCTCTGGGGATAGTACTCAGTCAGGCTTAGTACCTGATAGTGTCAGTAGCACCCTTGCCAGGCACAGGTACCATATCCGTGGCTAGAGACAGTGAACTGTAAAGCCTGGCAGGTACACTCTGTGGCTGTCCCACAAATACCAGTATGTGGCAGCCACATGGTGGAATTGTGTGCATGCAGACACACACACACACACATAAACAAGACACCTAGGGCTACCACATACTCGCACACATTACATCAACATTGGCCCATAACAGTACTCTTGGCCCTCACACACACACACACACACACACACACACACACACACACACACACACACACACACACAAACACACACACACATACATGTCGATTGTATGGCTCACTGTAGGCCTCTGGCAAACCAACAACACACTTTGTGCATATGATGAAACCTGTGCCACCTCCTGTCATCTGTAACATCAATGCAGGAACAGGCTACCATGGTGCTGATGCACAGGGTGACTTTATAGCAGAATAGCAATGTTAGCATGTTGTCAGCAGTAGAGTGTAATGATATGCTTGAAGGTGTAGCTGAGCAGGGATGATGCATTTAAGCTATGATTGTCAATGTAATAATGTTTACACCAGGGTTAGTTCCAATAGTGTATTGTCCACCCACATGCCACTTGGCTGATGTGTGTAGTATTGGCAGCATGTGTTAGAGAGTGGACAGTATGTGTGGGATGTGTGTGGCACAGATTTGCAGGTGTACATTTGTGAACATGGTGGAGGTGCACTGTCTGCATGTACATGCATAGTGGACACATGGGCAGGGTGACATGCGCTGTATTACACAGTAACACTCCATAGTCTCAATTGGTGGCCAGTATGCAATGTACTACACACATTTCGGAACTTGACTACACATGTGTGTATGACATGGTTACTATCTGTCATTGTTTTGCATTCTGGTAGTATACATAACTTCAACAGCCTGACCATAACCAGTCATTAGATGATGTCTTGACAACTGACACACATATGTAGGACACACAGTAACATTTGGATCCTTCAGGCACTATACCATGGCAGTAACCAGCGGCATTCACCTGCACCCATTACTGAGACCACTCCTGTTTGGCATATAGCTCTCTTAGGTACAAGCAATCACAGTAGGGATATGTCCGTCCACATCTGGTAATGCATACTGTGGCCTATAATGCATTCTCCAGATGACACACACATCCTCCACAAGGGTATCACACAGACAGATACCTGTTGTCAAACTCATGCTGTAAAGCTATAAGCCAACCAAAGCATAGTCATCCACTTTTACAGAACATAGTATCCCCACAGTACCACATAGGTAGTAGCCACCAACATGAAGAACAGGTACCGATGTGTACATGCAACCAAGTGGTACATCATCTCTCCTTTGATAATCACATTTCCAAAGGTATTTTTAAATCCCTCGGTGGATCACATAAGCAATAAGGGGTCTGCATGCATATCCACAAAGGTTGTTGCACACCTATAATGAATAGCCATCATTGATAGACTTTGCTGCATTTGAACAGGTCAGACATATACACCTCGGCCATAAACCCTCACTCACACAATTCTATAGAAACCGTAATGAGTGTGTGTGACACAGTTGACCTAGGCCAGGGATCACTGCAGTGGCTGGCCTTATCACAAGCATACAGATGTGACCTAAGGTCTGGAAAGCAGCAGCACACTCATGAAAAGATGACAGATGTGGTCTTGGAGAAAACAAGGTTCCCACACATGCAATAATTGTATTTGCTGCACAGCTACCTCACATGTGCAATGCACATACTGGTGTCATACAGTAGTAAAACGAGTACCCACAACCCATTGACTAACAGTGTCACACACATAGAGCACACACACTCACCAAGTGCAGGATTCAAACCCCCAACTAACTACTTCATGATACTAGAAAAGTATGCATTAACACGACACACTATACACATTATTGTAAGTTCACTTTTCCACAGGTTTATTTGTAGGATGGTGACATCATCAGACCTGACAAGGATTAGTATACCACTTTTAAGGTGTTTGAGTACTCTCCAAAAAGGTTACACCTCTCTAAGGAGATCACACACAAACAGACACACACACTTTTCAAGTGCAGGATTCAAGCCCCAACCTAACTGGTTTATGATAGTACAGGAGTAAGCATATACACGACGCACTATACACATTACTGTAAACTTGCTTTTCCACAGGTATATTTGTAGGATGGTGACATCATCAGACCTGACAAAGATTAGTATACCACTTTTAAGGTGTTTGAGTACTCTCCAAAAAGCTTGCTCCTCTCCAAGTACATCACACACAAACAGACACTTATTAAGTGCAGGATTCAAACCCCTACCTAATTGGTTTATGATACTACAGGAATATGCATTTACATGACGCACTATACACATTACTGCGAGTTCTTTTTTTCATAGGTATATTTGTAGGATGGTGATATCATCAGACCTGACAAAGATTAGTATACCACTTTTAAGGTGTTTGAGTACTCTCCAAAAAGGTTGCTCCTCTCCAAGGAGATCACACACAAACAGACACTTGTCAACTGCTGGCTTACAAACTCCTGACCTAACTGGTTTATGACATTACAAGTGCATGCATTTACACGACACACTATACACATTACTGTGAGCTCTACTTTCCACAGGTATATTTGTAGGATGGTGACATCATCAGACTAGACAAAGTGGGTTACATTAGATGGCATTGGGTGGGCTACATAGAAGGAATGTCTAAACACTTTGGCCATGTGATTATCAAAGGAGAGTTTAATATCTAACTGCATCCCCAGGGCCTTCATGACTTTCTCCATACATACTGAAGTACCACCTATGTGGTAATTTGTTTGCACTTTGTTTTAGCCAAAGGGGATGACTATGCATTCTTTGGCATTCTTCTTGGGGCATTGTTTTGACACCAGGTATCTGTGTCTGTAAGCCCCTTCTGGAGTATGTGTGTGTCAGCCATAGAGTCGATTATGGATCACAGTTAGCAGTCATCTGCAAACCTGTTCAGCCATACTCCTCCCATGCTTGCCTGTACCTCTGAGCAGTGTCTACTGAACAGGTGGGGTCCCAGGACCAAGACCTGTGGGATGCCATTTGTGACTGTCTTAGAGTCGGACATGGCACTCGCAACTCTGAACATGTGTGTTTGATCTGTGAGCCACTTGGCCACACATCCTGTGACATAGCTGTTAATGTTCAAGCTGGTAAGCGTGTCCATGATAACAGAGTGGGGAATGATGTAAAAAGTCCTTAGTGAGGTCCAGGTGGGCTGTGTGGACTACTTTCACCTCCATCTATGTCCTTGGTAACTGGTAAGTCAACTATGTTTAGAAGGCAGGATCTGCTTTTAAATGGTGAGGTTGTGTAGAGTCCAGTGTCTGGAGGTCCCCAATGTCTCTCTGCATGGGTTCCATGACAATTTGCTCAATAGCTTTGTAGACCAGGCTGAGTAGACATATAGGGCAATGGTTTTCAGGTTCTGTTGTGGCACCCTCTTTGTGGAGCTGGATGACTGTTAGTGTATGCCATTCTTTGGGTACATATCCTGTGGTACAACTGAGTCTGGGCAGTGAATGTAGGTGATGGTGTAGTTCCTTTTGGGCCTAGTGTAAGACGCAGCCTGGGACACCATCCAGTCCCATTGATGCTGTGTTCTTGGCTTTGGAGAGGGATGTCTTTCCCTGCATGTCCATGATGTCTGGGGCTCTGCATCTTTCTGTGATGGACATAGGCCCTTTTGGGGGTGATGGGGGAAGTTTACACTGAACTTGTCCCCCAGGATGTGGGCAATGAAAGTTGGTTCAGTGTATTCCTTGCCATTTGTCAGTAGCTGACAGTATATTTGGAAGTTGACACCTACATGTCTGGTATAGCTACCACAGGCTTTGTGGTTGTTATTCTTACAGTCCTTGGCAATTTGTCTTTTGAAACTGTCCTTGAATTATTTTATGAGTGATTATTGCTTCTTCCTAATAATGATCAGTGATGCCTTTCCTTTAGTGAAGCTGGCTCTATCAGGTGTTAATTTCCTCCTTCTGTTGTCTAGCTTATTTATGGGCAACAACCACCAGATTGTTTTCTTATTTTTGGATGAGTGCATCTTGGTTTTATTTGTGATGTCTCGATCCATGCATCCCTGTAGATGCTCATAGGATGCACTTGTAACTGATTCAGCAGATTGTATACCATTATCCTATAGCAAGAGGGCTTTGGAACTTTCCACTTTGGTCTTGGGAAGTGTGCAGTTTCCTTTTGAAAATGTCTTCACGGTGGTTTCATTGACTGGGTAGGGGGGCGGGATGTGGATGTCCAGTGTGATTACTTTATGATCTGGTATTACCAGCGAGGGTTTTATCTCTTTTGTGGAACACTGGTACTCCATGTTGGTGATGATCATGTCCAGTATGGTGTCACCTCTAGTGGGCAGGGTGACCAGCTGTTCCAGGGTGTTAGAGCTTTTAAACTCTAGGAAACATTGGGCAAAGGACGTTGTACACAAGTAATTCTCCCACTCAATGTTTGGGTAGTTGTAATCACCTCATATAATGGTGTTTGATAGGACCTTTATATTTTCCACTGTTCTCAGGAATACTGACTGAGGTTCCTGTCACAAGGTAGGTGATCTGTAGCAGGCTCCAATCTGATGAGCTGCTTTGCCCAATGTTAGTTGCACTTGCATGGTCTCCAAGGCCTCATGCTGTGCCACTAACCTGAAGGTGTGGGTATCCATAAACTAAATGGGTACACCCCTTCCTTTTGTATTTCACTCATGGTTTTGGGTCCAAAGGTCAGAGGGATTGTGAGTGTTTTACGTGGAGCATGTCCAACAGCCCTGCGTTTGACATAGCTTTGTATGTTAGGCAGTGAACACATCTGAGTAGGCGATATGCAAGGGAGTACAGATGGAGCATTTTGAGATGGTCTGTGTATGGCATGTATTTCAGGCTGCTAATGCTCTTTGTGAGGTATTGCTGCAGGCTTTCCAATTGTTGTAGTTGTCTTGTGAGGTACATAGCAAAAGTGGCATTGTACTCTATTATAGTTCTAGTGAGTGATGAGTAGTGGGGAACAATGTCCTCTTCTATTCTGCATGAGACACATTTTGTGATGAGGTGTGCCACATAGCAGGGTTTTCTGACTACTGTGGGGATGTGATTATCACAGTTGTGTCCAGTGTCCACCTGTGACTCAAGGTCTCTTGTCACACTTTCAGTGTAAAGTATACTACCGCCTATGTTGTAGTTCTTGGCTACAGAGTTTTTAACAAAGGTGATGACAATGCACCTTTTGGCATTGAGCTAGAGCCCATGGCTTTGCAACAGCCATCTGTCTCAGTGAGGCCCTTTTGTAGGATGTCCACATCTTTAGTGTTTACAATTATGGCTCGTAGTTTGCAGTCCTTTGGAAACTTCAGTAGCCACAGACCTTCCATGTTAAAGTTTACTTCAGGGAAGTAGATACTGAACAGGACAAGACACAGGACTGGACCTTGTGGTACTGCACTCATCACTGGTCCGAAGTCATACTTGGAGTCTGCTACTTTCACAGTGTGTGTTCTGTCAGTAAGCCTGTTGGAAACCCATCTTGTGACATAGCAATTTATACCTAGTTTAGTGGGTTTATCTATATTTCCAGAGTGTGGGGTGGTGTTGTAAGCCGTGGCAGGATCAATATAGGCTGTGTGAACCACCTTACCCTTGTTGACGGTTCTGTTGACTGCTTCAATGTCATCTATCAGGTTTAGGTGACATGATCTGCATTTTACAAACCCAACATGGTTGTGGTCCAGGGTTTGGGGATTACAAATGAAATTTTTTATATGTTGTATGATGATACCTTCCATGGTCTTGAAGAGCGGGCTCATCAGGCTAATGGGGCGCTAGTTCCTGGGGTCTATGGTGTCTCCACCCTTGTGTAGTGGGATAACCGTCACTGTGCACCATTCAACAGGCACAAATCATGAGGTGAGGCTATGACTGCACATGGTACATCAGTGTGGTGCCTGTTCGTTCTGAGGTTTGTGTGGAACACAGCCTGTGAAGTTATCTGGTCCCATGGCTGCTGTGATACTGGCTTTGGAGAGTGTTTTTTACCTGTGCAGCCATGATGACAGCAACTTTGCAGTCTTCCATTATAGAGATGTGCTCTTTCATGGGTGAGGGGGGTACAGTTAACACTGATCCTATCTGCCAGGATGTTGTCAATATCAGTTGGGTCTGTATATTTAGTGCCATTGAGCTGTAACTCAGAACAGATCTGAGTGTAGCCATGACATGGACCTGTCTGTTGGGCAGAGATCTCCTGAGTAGACAGTATGCAACAGAGTACAGATTGGGTTACATTCAGTCTAGTTTCATGGGGCAACTTTTTGAGGCCAGTAATCCTCTTGTTAGGGTACTTCAGTGGTCTTTCTGGCTGCTGAACGTGCCTAGTCAGATTCATTTCAAGTGTGTTGTGGTACTCTCTGACGGGTCTGATGACTGATGAGTAGTGGGAACCTCCTTTGACCTACATGCACAGACCTTGGCAGTTTGTGTGAACACATAGCATGATTTTCTGACAACTTTGTGAATGTGTTTCTGGAAGTAGAGATGTCTATCCACATTTGTCCATAGATCCCTTAATATCACCTCCGTATTTGGCATGTGTGTGAGCATGCCCAGTATGACCTTTCAGTATGTTGTTGCCTGACATTTACTGCATTTTTTAAGTGTGTGAGCATGCCCAGTATGACCTTTCAGTGTGATGCTGAATGGAATCCACTACATTTGTTGGAGTGTGTGAGCACACCCAGTATAGATATTTATACTATATGTGTATGGAAAATCAAGTTGTATTTTTACAGCAGGCTTCACTTTTGTGTCATAGATCAACAGGGATCATGCTGTGCCTGCAGGACTTCCATGAGACACTTTGCATAGACTTATCAACATTTCTACATACAGGGGGGGCAGCTATTCTTTGTACATTTCTACCCAGGGGCACACTTGATTGTTACTGTGGGTGTACATACGATGAGGGGTTCACCTGACACTTATACACATTTGCTATGCCTGCACTGCTATGCACGGTACACAATTTCAGTCTGTACTGTTGCCTATCATACTGGCTAGAGGCATACTACAGTACTACACTTCTTAGCATCCAATGCCCCACATATTAGATTGCAACTTCATAGCCTACACAACCCACATCACACCGCCTGGCTTGATGTTCTCTGTCTGCATAGGCCTTAAGGGGAAGGTTACCCATATTCATCTTTAGGGGCATGTTACAGCATTTCTTTGTGTTTGCATTACTGTACAATTGTCCTGCTGTGCCTGTGCTACTAAAATGCTATCATGGCTTAGTGGTTCAGTGCTATGACTATAGTGCACAGTATCCTGGGTTCGAGCCCTGTCACTACTTTTTATTTTCATGCTGGGCAGACCAGACTGCTTAAGGGACAGTAAAGCTAATATAAGCATGTTTACCTGTCTTTGCTCAACTTTGCCCGACCTTGTCCAACATTGCTCAGCATTGCCTGACATTGCGCTAGTTAGCATGGGCAATTTTGTTTACATATACTAAATATTGGTAAAAGCTGCTTAGCACTGCTTTATATTGCTTAAAACATGGCAATCATGCCTCAGGTGGTGCTGCAGGGCTGCTTATGTCGGATGCACATACTACACTCCCTATACATGCTTGAAAACAGGTAGTGTCAAGTTAGGTATCCCTTTTATTTTATGTGCGAGTCAGAGAGAGGTATCATTTCTAGGGTTCATACTGAGCCAGTGTATGTGCTATGCATTGCCTCTTTGCCAAGGCCAAAGCATACTGGGCATGCCTCCTTCTGCCTACTGGGGCAGGCTCAGGTTGTTCCTCCTCTGAGTCACGCTGTGCCTGTACAGGCCTTGGCAATGGTGGGGGGCTGTTTGGCCCTGCCCCATGCTGTTCCTGCTGCAGCTGTTTTTGCAGGATCATATTGTGTAGCATGGCACATACCATGACAATTTGGGTACATGTAGTTGGTGAGTACTGCAAGGCTCCACCAGATGTGTCCAGGCACCGGAACCATGACTTGAGCATCCCAAACACATGCTTAATTACATTTCGTGTTTGTGTGTGTGCCTCATTATGAAGTTCTTGTTCAGGTGTGTGTGCATTTCTGATGGGTGTCATCAGCCACGGCTCCAGTGAGTATCCAGCATCCCCCACTAGGTGACCGTCAGGGATGTCCCCACTGGCAAATGTCTGGTACAGCTGTGTCAGATGCCAGATATGGGAATCGTGGTAGCTTCCAGGGCAGCCAGCACACACATTCAATATTATGCCCTGGGCATCGCACATGACCTGGCAGTTGATGGAGTGGAAGCCCTTGTGGTTGATGTAGGCCCTACCCCACTCTCTGGCTGGTGCTTTCATGTGTATGGGCATGCAGTCAATTACACCCACTACCTCAGGGTATCCCGTTATTTGCTGAAAGAGATGCATATTGCTGGTCAATACCTCATGGGAATTGGGGAAGTATACATGATCACCGACATGTGCTGACATGGCATTCAGGAACTGGTGCAGTACCCTGGATGCTGATGCCTGTGATATCCCCATCATATCACCAGTTGGTCTCTGGAAGGTACCTGTTGCTAGTATTCTTTGGCCAACACATACCTTGGTTTCCACTGGGATGGGTTCCCCTCTGTTGGTTCTGTGTGTGAGGCGTGGCCTGCACAGCTCAACAATTTGCTGCAGGAGGTCTCTGTCAACTCTATAGCACTCCACTATCACTGATAGTGATGTAGCCCCTGGTAGGTTACCCTGGGTTTGTACACTCTTCTCCGTCTCCTCACTGTGGGTTGCTCAGCAGCATTAACATTGGCACCACCCTCAGCATCTGACACATGTTGCCTTATAATAGCAATGGCAGCCCCTAACATTTTTTTGTCTCAGTTGAGCTTTTTAAGTTTTCACTTCTCTTTGTAGACTGCAGTGTTGCAGTGTTTCTGAGAAAAACTTGGGAGAATGTTGTTTGCAGAGTTTTAAGTGCTGGGCTGGGCTGGGCTAGTGTACTGCCTGTGTAATTGGCTGATTCTGATTGATTTCACCTGGCAGGTCTGCTAGTTCTCCTTGCTTAACTTCCTACTACTTCTTTTCCTTCCTTTACCCTTTCTGTTTTCACAGGGGGCAGCAATGCGCAAACAAGCACAAACACACACACACGCACACACACAGGCTTACACAGGCTTACACGGGCTTACACAGGCTTACACAGGCTTAGGCGGGTGCACATGCACTCACACAGGCTTAGACAGCTTTACACATGCTTACACGGATGTACACACATGCACTCAGGCTTAGACTGGTTTACAGGTGTGCACACGTGTACAAACAGTGTAAGCATCTTTGCAAGAAACTTTGGTGATATCCACGACGTACACCTTCGGTTTCTGAGTTTCAGTTAAGACAACGGTAGACACGCCTCTTCCAGTCCTGAGTCACTTACAGCAAACACATGCCACTCTGCTCCAATAAGTTTACAGTCTTTGATACATACCCCTCATGATGTCATCTATTTTCTACTCTGTTACTCCGCTAATCCTACTCTTACACTCTAGGGACATGGTTCACATGGCAGGCAAAACTGGGATTTACAATCCTTATCCTCATTTGCATAAGATTGCCTAGTAATGATTGGTTACATCTCTCAAACTGAGCTTCCCCCCTTAGCAACCACTACTCAGTAGCCATGTTGTCTTCAGCCTGCCATTCACCTGCATGGCAGATGAATATTTTTAATAAAATGCCTATTTTTGGCTTTTATTTTTTTTTTCTGGTTTTTAGAGCGTCGCACATTTGCGCGGTGCTGCGCTATGCTTAAACATCGGAGATCGTGGAAAAAAATATTTTTTATTATTTTCCAATGTATAAAAATGCCAACAGCCTTATATCTGGCCATTGGCATGCTTCCTCAACTGGATGCATCCTTTATTTGGAGCTGTCATAGCTCCATTTTGCTATTTGCAGAACGGTACTCCGTTACCAATGGAGTACATTTCTGCAAATAACACTACTCTTACTCGGACAGGTTAGTGTTTCCTGGATCGCAAATTTACCTCATTTGCATAGCTTTCAGCAGCAAATGAGGTAATTTGCATATCATAACACTGTCCATGCAAGGGTAGTCTTAGGAGCTCTCATGCACACCCCTGCCAGCTGTTCCTGGATCGCTCGGCAGACATAGTGGCTGTCTGGAGTCTTACTCTACTCTTAGACTCCATGCAAGCTTTCCTGAATCTGGCCCAGTTTCTATTACCCCCTAAGACAATATAGGTTCATAGGTTCATAGGTTGGTACTGGGCTATCTGCCTAAAGGCATATATTAGCCCAGCCACATTGTGCGGTATTCACCGCCCCTTTAGTAGTTCCCTAGACACTTGTACTAGCAGCTAGTACCCTTGGCCCCTATCTAGTAGTGCTGTTGGTGTGATCCCCGGTGTGAACTTTCTGTTACCCATCCACTCATCAAGGTTCCTCTTGAAGAGTGATAGTGAGGGGCTCTGTCTTATGTAGACTGGGACCCTGTTCCATAGTAAGGGAAGTCTCTGAGAAGGGAATCTATCCCTCCAGCATTTTCTATTCATTGTTGTGTTGAGGTTTATATCCCTAGAGCGTGTAGCTCAAGTAGATTTGGTTTTGCTAAGATGGGGCATGTTCAACAATTCTGGGTTGGACATGGCTCTGTACGTTAGACAGAGATCACCTCTGAGAAAGCGGTATGCAACAGAGAACAGTCTTAGCTTTTTCAATCGTGCTGCATTGGGCAACTGTTTGATGCCAGTAATCCTCTTAGTTAGGTACCTTTGTGGTCTCTCCAGCTGCTGGAGATGTCTAGCCAGGTACATTCCAATTGGTGCATTGTACTCAATAGTGGGTCTGATGTGGGAAGAGTAGAGGGGCACCATTACATCCTTAGATCTTGATGCGAACCCTTTCCTGATCAGATGGGTCACATAGAAGGATTTTCTAACCACTTTGGCAACATGGTTATCAAAGGAAAGCTGACTATCTACTTGGGTCTCTAGATCCCTTATTTCTTCTTCAGATTTCAGGGTATTATCTCCTATGTTGTAGTTTGTGGTTACTCTGTTTTTTCCAAAGGGGATTATTACGCATATTTTTGCATTTAGCTTGAGACCATGGCTTTGGCACCATGCATCAGTCTCATTTAGGCCCTTCTGGAGGATCTCCATGTCGGCCGGAGACTCTATTATAGCACCCAGTTTGCAGTCATCCACAAATGAGAAGTATATGCCAAACAGGAGGGGCCCCAGGACAGAGCCCTGAGGCATACCACTTGTTACTGGTCTGGATTCAGACATAGATCCCGCTACTCTTACTTTATGGGATCTGTCTGAGAGCCAGTTTGCGATCCATCTTGTGACGTAAGGGTTTATGCCCAGGCTGGTGAATGGGGAATGGTGTCAAATGCTTTAGCAAGGTCAAGGTAAGCCATGTGTACCTCCTTTCCCTTATCTATAGCCTAACTGTCTCAAAGAAATCCACCAGGTTCAGGAGGCATGATCTGCCCTTGATGAAGCCGGACTGTGTGGGGTCCAGCAACTGGAGGTTCCCAATCTCTCCATTTATGAGTTCCATAATGATTCGCTCTATAGCCTTACAGATCAGACTGGTCAGGCTTATTGGTCGGTAGTTCCCAGGGTCAGTTGTGGCCCCACCCTTGTGTAGTGGGACCACCATTGCCATGCGCCATTCCATGGGCACATATCCTGTGGAGAGGCTGAGACTGAACAGGGTATTAAGATGTGGGGTTAATTCCTTTTGGAGCTTGCGTATGACACAGCCTGGGACACCATCTGGTCCCATGGAGGCAGTGTTTTTAGCTTTAGATAGAGCCTTGTTAACCAACATATCAGTAATAATTGGACTTACACAATCCCCTAGAATGGTAATAGGTCCTGTAGGTGGTGAGGGGGGGAGAAGTTTGCACTGAACCTGTCAGCCAAGATGTTGGCAATGTCAGAAGGGTCAGTGTATTTTGTTCCATTTTGTACTAGCTCAGAACAGACCTGAGCATTGCCATTTAGGTTTTTGATGTAGCCATAGAAGGCCTTATGGTTATCCTTGGCATCCTTGGCAACTTTCTTTTCAAAATTAGCTTTAGTTGACTTGATGAGGGCCCTCAATTTCTTACTAATGCTGATCAGGGATGATTTTTCTACTTGAGAGTTGGCCTTTTTTTGTATAAGTCTCATCCTTTTATTGTAAAGTTTGCTTATGGCCGGGGTCCACCAGACTGGTTTCTTCTTGCTTGAGGAAGGAGTCTTGGTCATATATGCTATAGAGCAGGAGAAAACAGAGGGATTTGTTCTGGTGGGAATGGAATAATTCTCTGGAAGGAAGAAATTTCTTCCTACTGCCATCTGTAACCTTGCTAAATGATCCTTAGAACCCACTTTTCTGAAACTATCTATTGCCACAGAGAGAAATGAAGATTCAAACTTAATGCCAGGGTGGGAGGTGGGAACAGGTTCCCATATGTAGTCTTTCATCCTTATTTGACTGTCCTTTGTTCTGGGGGTTCCTGTTTTCTTTTTGGAACCCCCCTGACATAATTTTTTTTTAAACATCTGCTTATCAGCATTTCACTGAAACTGTTTATTTTCTTTCTTTCCAAAGCCGGCCAAGGGAGTAGAAAATCCTTTGGAAAATGTATATTAGGGGACTAAAAATTCCATGTATCAGCTTATATGTCTCATCAGATTTTTTTTGATAATTTCTGCAGCAAAGGGTCCAAAAACTAAATCTCTCTCCAAGGAAGAAATCAAAATTTCATTTTTTTACATCTTCTGGGACGTTCTGAGGACACAGCCAGGCAAACAACCATAATACAGTACCAATAGCAACAACCCTGGATGCAGTATCTGTAGTGTCATATACACATTTAGAACAATGAGTAGTGACCTCTGAAATGGAAGAAACTAGACTACACCATGTAGTCCAACAGTGAGCAACAAAATCACAGTGGAATAAAGCACAGTTCTATCTCTCATATACAAACAACTCCAAAAGTTAAAAACGAACAAACAGCTTTATTTCGGTTATCGCTTTCACCAGTATCTAAGCAGCTTCCTCAGACCATAAACACAAAACAGTAAATGTTGTTGCTCACTGTTGGTCTACTTGATATTGTATTAAACAGTGGTCCATTTGTCCGTTGGGTAATTTGTGTCGCTTTTAGACTACACCATGATTTTTTCTCACATGAGGGAATTACAGATATAACCATCCTCATACTTTCACAATTAGACAGAATAAACTTTAACATATGAGCCTGACATTTCAAAATTCTACAAATCAAAGTTGCAGAAACATATACATTTTCCCCAAAATATCAGTTGTTTTACCATCCTTCTCTGAATGGGAAGGATTGGAAATAACTAAATGCTTGGCAGCAGCCAGATTAACTGAAGCTTCAGCTGCTGATCAATTCTGGGATGAGTGTATAAAAACTTGAAAGACTGAGGTGCTTTATCCATTTAATTTGCTTTCTTAGGTGTAGCAGGCTGCCTATCAGGGAAACATCAGGTTCAGAAAAACATATCTTCCAAAATGCTCCAATGTAGATAGCACAGGGCGGGTGGAGGATGAAGATTCTAGAAACTCCAGGTGTGATAGCTCATAGTACTTTCTGAGGAACTGAGAAATGTTAGTGTTTTCCCACTGAAAACACTAGCACATTCTGGAAGTAATCGCAGAGAAATGAATCTCTGACAAGGCATTTCAGATATCATGCTCCCTTTTGAGGCTGAACCAGAAATCTGAGGATAAAATCCTGCATCTGTCCCATCACATTCCCCCACAGATTCTGAATCTTGAATCTCTTCAGGAAATGAGGAGTCCCTTTTACTTTTATCAGAAACCATCTTACAAGAAGAGTCAATAGCCTGTGCCAGACCCTGAGCCAAACTAAATAAACTACTCTTGTCTACTAGGGCTGTTGCAGGAGAACATAAATGCTTAGTTTTCTGCTTGTTTTTGACAGGGAAATTGGGGCAAATATCATTATTAGTGGCAGTAGCAGCTTCCCCAGGGACGGGCATAACATTCTGACTAAGCAGAGGCAACCTCCCTGTCCCTTCTCTCAAGACTGATAAAAATTACTCTTCCTTGTCCACTGAGGGGACACCAGCAACCATGCCGGCCATGGCAATCCTCCAGTCCATAGTGGCTGTATGTGTTCCACCACAGGGATCCAGGTGAAAAGATGAGTGGTCCAAGGAATCAGCTTTGGTCACAGCAGAGTTACCCACATACTTCCTGTGGCAAATTGCTAGCCTACTGTGTTGGCAAAAGCTGTTTGGTTAACATTTTCTATTTGAGGCTGAAAGAAGGACCAGCCTTGGATGCAGCAGTTTCATCTCATGGTCAAGCCAAAAATGGTGCCTCTTTTCAGGGGGAAACTAAGCAGCACAGGCCACAATTCACTTTCCCTCAGTTAAAACACAGTTAAATGCAGTTCAGTACACTTTGTCAGTCCTGAAAAGTAAAATAAACACAGTTTCTCCTCAGAAAAATTAGTTTTAGAATGATTTAATACCTTTTAAATTGACATAAACAAAAGTATGCTGCCATTTACAAAATAATTTCCTAACCAGGGAAGTAAATTTAAACAATAAATGTTAAATATGGAAGGTTTTTCCTCAAAGAAATCTTTTCTGGCCAGCAATATAACAGCACAAGCTGACCACTGATCCTCAAAAGCCCACAGAGCAGTGCCCTGTTTCATGACAGGAAAAGTCAGAAGGGCTTCATAGGTTCATGGGTAAGTACTAGGTTACCTGCCCTGGTGGGCCAGTTTAGGACTAACCAATTTGCTTCCAAGGTGATAATCAAACCCTGTACCTTGTGTCTGTGAGGTAATCACCCTATCTATTATGTCAACCCCAATCCCTTTACTGTGTTGGTGAGGATAAGGAGAAAACTGAGTAAACAAAGAACCAAAAAAAAAAAAAATCAAGCAACCCCTGCTTCGCTCACAGACCTATGTTTTAGTCAGTTAAGCTTGAGCTGCCTAATAGTTTGACATGTGGAAAGTGCCCTGAAACTTTGGAAGCTGTCTGGCTTTTATATCTTTAACAGGACATAACCCATATAGATTTGGCTATTGCAACAATGATCAATATGCATCAACAGATATACTGTGATTTGGATAAATATCTTAACACTATTAAGGCAGCATCAGACACAGTGCAGCAATACAGTCTTAATTTCAGGTGACCTGTGCTCTCAGAGTAGCAACTGGGGTCATTAGAGATCTGTTATACACACTCTAGCAGAAACACACAGCCAAGAGTAGCACTGAGTCAGACAGTGACTCCTGTAGTAACTGTAGAAGACTCAGTGAAAAGCAGAAAACTTTCACAGGTAAATGGCTATAGGATCACATAAGTCATTTTAGTTAAAGCAGAAAGCAAACTGCTTGGTACAGTGTAATGATCCCACTATGTGGCTCTACATAGCACTGCTTATCCCATTTGCTATGTGCCTCATTTTGCAGTAAATGCAATTGTAATTAAGTATATTCTTTTCCAATGCATGTGTGAGGAATGAATGACCATATTTGATGATGACTAAAAAAGGGTACAAAAATCAGTTTAAAAATGAGTTTAATAAAACATGCCAAACTTCTTCAACATGTCTTATAGAAATACACACCTGGTGCAGTGGAAAAACTCTCACCTTTAATTTCAGTAAATATAGCATCAAATAAATACTGCAAGAAAGACCCAGCCAAGCAAGAACCTTCACGGTGCAATACCATAAACCTCCTGGAGTGGAGGCCCATGGGACATATGCAAATGACCCCTTACATACGTATTAGTGCTTCATTTACATGACTTCTAACTACCCATGGCTTTTTACATTTTAGGTCTTCATGAGAACATTCAGGCCTATATTGCAGTCCCACTAGCTGTAAACATGCCATCTTTTCGCTGGTTTTTGACCAGTTAAGTACAGTATAAGTGGATTGTTTGGCTATACTTTAGAAACACTGAGCACCTATACCTGTTAAAAAAATCCTCTCTTCCCGATCTTCGTTTCAGGCTTCCCTTGCATGTGTTCCTTTGCCTGTGCATACCCCAGTTGTGACATTTGCATCTCCCCTTTCATCTGCATTTCCTTGACAACCTGTGATGACAGTTTACTGTGCTTGTCCTATATGGATTGCTGATAGCATCAATACCATAGCTATGACGTGCACCATTGTGAGTGTAAACATGCATTGCATCAGATATGCACTATTGCGGGTATCATGTTGGTCACATGACCGCACATAGCACAGCCTCTGCAGTAGTCTCCTGACTCCTGTTACAGTAGCTGCTATCATTTTCTATGCAGTCCTTTCCATGGCATGCTGGTACTATGGTACTATACCAGGCAGTCCTGAAATATATCAAATCAACTGCAGGTCAAAGCATACTAAATGTTGTGCAATGTTTAGCAAATACAATTGTGTAAGAGATCTTTCTGAATATCCCTGTCAGAACTTAGCTGTTTCACTTTACTGGAAAGTGTGCTTCAAAATCATCTCTAATATTACCTTTACTTTGATGAATGACAGAATGTGTACAACAATCAGAGGGTCTTCCATGTGTTGCTGTGATGAAATTTTCGTAAGAATGTTCATCTCTGAAATAAGATCCAACATATTTTACTTTCATTCCACAAGAAGTCTGAATTATTGCTGATAGTTGCAGTACACCTTTTATTTTAATAGTCAGTAAGATGTAGACACACCTTGTTTTTCTAAATAGACATGGCAATACAGAATTTAATCTGAGCATCATGTCAACTCAGGCACCACCTTTAACTGCTGTTACAAAAATTGAACTACTTGATGGATGCGTGCTCCATTGCCTCATTTTAAACAACACCATTTAAAAATAATACTAAAAAAGTAAAACATACAGTAATAGTAATCAATGTTTGGTTCCAAGCAGACTCTATCCAGGTTTCTGCAGGAAGAATATTATAATCCGTTTATCGATATTAACACCTTAGGACAAGCTACAAGGTCTGTACATTCTCATTATATGTCCTTTGACTTTAAAGCATATTTTTTTGAGCTTGAAAAGAAAATGCTTAAGTTCAAAAGTTTAACATTAGAAAATCATTACTTGAGCAAATGTGTGAATTTGAAAGTGGTACCATTGGGATTAAGAGTGTACACATTCCCAAACAGTATAACTTTAAAGGATCAACAATCTTTAATAATATCAAAGATATATACAACAAAGCAGACCTTGAACTGCTTAAAGAACTTACTAGTTGGAATGCAGAAAAAATAACGCTATTAAAGGAGCAAATTAAAAATATGGATGTGAAATTAAATAAACACCCAGACTATCAGGCCTTCCAATATTTATACCACAATTTATTCAAAAAATGTGAGACACTTGTTGACAACAACACCAATAAGAAAAAGAAAAATTTAATGAGGGATGTAAAAAGCTACCAGCATGGTCAAGCTTTTTTAATCAAAAAGAAAAAATATAAATCCAATCATATTGACTCTAACAACCCTCATTACAAGAGCTGTAGGGACAGAAATCTGGACAGACTGGATTCATTTTACAATTCTGAGACTGAAAATATTACACATGTAGATTCTGAGGAGCCACCAAGAGACATTCTGTCCAGTCAATCCAGTGAAACAAGTGAAGCAAGCAAATTGTCTTCTCCCTCTATCTCCCCTTTTTTTTTATATCAGCAACAGAAATGAACAGTCTGCCTCCCAACCAAGAGGCACTAACAGTAGTTACAAAGAAAAAAAAACGGAAGAACAAGGACGTTAGAGAAATAATGTCATGTGTTCAATTTAAGTAGTAGAGTTTTTTCTGGCACTGAATTATAACTATTGTCAAAGGGGTTTTCTTTTTTACCTGCTAACAGAGCTCCCTTAGTTCACACTTTGTTAGACTTTAAATTATACATCAGAAAGTTAAATTTGAAATATATTTTTAATGAAGTAGATATCAAAGAATGCAGGTTTTAAAGAAAAAGTACATACAATCCTGCATTAGTACATACATTGAATGTCTTTTCCTCCATGGTTAAAACAGATTTGCACAATTTCAAAAGACATGAGTAAATGGGCGTACCTTCGTTGAAGGTTGAACGTCGAGCTGGCACCTCGGTGTTCATGAAAATCTACTGCCAATCATTAGAGGACCGGAATTCTGCTGTGGCAACCCCTAACTGGGAAAAGCCAAAAGATAACAACATTAAAGGATACATCCAGGTGGTCTAAATATCAATACTGTAATATGAATAAGAATAAAATTACATCACTTAAACAGTTAGGCAGTTATAATGACATCAGATACATGAAGGCCAACAAGGGGCAAGGTATTGTTATAATGGAGAGTAATAAATATAACAAAGCAATGTACAACCTTTTATGTGACCCTACTAATTATAAGAAATATCTAAAGACTTTGTTAGACACAGTTATAAAAACATAGATTTAAGTCTATTAGCTATGTTACATCAAGGGTATATTGATTTGGATTATATGGTGGAAGAGCCCCAATTAGTGTACTTGTTCAGTATACCCAAGATCCAGAAAAATACAGTACAGCCCCCATTCAGGCCCATTGTGTCTGCACCTTATAACAAAACTTTTAAGATATCTGCCTATTTAGATCAAATTCTAAATCCCATTGCTCAGAAAAGTAAACACTTTTTAAAGGGTTTTTGAGTTTTATTAGATGAGATAAAGAACTATAGTTTCATGGGAGATGAGAGTTATATGTGCAGTTTGGATATCACTTCATTATATAATTCTATTGATCAAGATGAAGAGGTTGATTTTGTTAGATTATACCTTAGCAAATATTGTAAAAAATATGAGCTTGACATGGCTACCATTTGTCAACTTATTGACTTAGTACTTAAGAATATTTTTTCATGTTTGATGACAACATTTTTCAACAGAAAAGAGGTGTAGCAATGGGACCTCAAGTAGCCCCCACATTCACTAATTTAGTCCTTTGTTGGTGGGAGGAGGAATATTGGGTTAAAATTCCATCATTTAAGTACATCAAGTCCTACGAAAGATATATTGAGAATTTATTTATTATCTGGTCCAGTGACATGAACATCTTGAATGATTTCTTGCAGGAAATCAACAATAGTACTCACTGGCTTAATTTTACATTGGGAGAAGTGAGTAGTTCAGTGCACTTCTTAGACATAAAGATAGATATAAATGTAAAAAAGAGAAGTTTTTCAAGTAATATTTATAGGAAAACACATTCACTAATAATTATTTACACTTTAATAGCTTTCATCCAGTGTATATGAAACTGAATGCGTTTCGAGGACAGGTCATTAGCTTTAGTCATTTGATTAGTGATGATAACACTGATATTTTTTTTTTTTTTTTCTTTGCCTCTCCTCCTTCCCTCTTTCAGCTTCCGTTAAGCCTCTCCTCTCTCACTCCGCCTCCCCACCTACCCCCAAATCCCACCCACCCCAGTGCATCTACATTCCCCTCCCCTCCTAGCCCCTCCCTATACCCTCTGCCTATCCCATCACTCTGCTCCTCCCCTCCAGATTTCTCTTTTATCCGCCCCCTCCCCCTCACCTCCCTTTCCCAACTGAAATCTCTCTTCATTTCTCACCTCTAAATTGGAAATGTAATTGTAATATCCTAGTTCCATCTAATCTTAAGTATCCCTCCTTCCCCCCCCCTTGGTTCCCCTTCTTTCTCTCTCCCTCTCTCCCTCCCTTCTTCATTGTCTCCCCTCCTCCTCCCTGATTAAACCATTCTTTTTGTAAAGTATTTAAAGTATTATGCTATTAGAACAGAGTGTGTTGTGTGTGTAATATTTAGATCTTTTCTTTTGTTTTTTTTTTTTGTGTAATGTATTATGGTGTTTACAGAAGAAACTAATGCAATTATTGAACTTTTTTAGAAAGAGCATATCCTTTTCAAAACTTGTGGCTATTACTGATGAAGTTAAAAAACAGAGATATATAAAATTTTCTCTCATTATCAAAAGTGGTTTCAGTACCAATAAAACAGAAGAAGGCAATAATTTCAGTTGTTCTTTTCCAGTCCCTTTAAGCATTCAGGGCAATGAAATTAAAAAAGTGATTAACAATAATTGGGGAATCTTATTAGGAAATCAAGAACTCTCCAGAATTATTGGACATAAGCCTAGATTCATTCACAAGAAAACTAGAAATTTAAAACAGTTTTTTGAAAGTGTTTCAAATAACAAGAGTGTTAAAACTGAAACTAAGTTAGGGACTTTTCCATGTAAAAATTGCGTTCAATGTAGATTCATTTTGGCTATGAGTAGTTTTTTCTTTGAACACAATAATTTTTTATACACTGCAAATCGCAGATATTCTTGTAGTACAGAAGGGTTAGTTTATGTTGCCATTTGTTCTACATGTAAATCTTTCTATATAGCAAAGACAATTCGGAAGTTAGCTAGTAGGATTACAGAATATGTAACAGCTATTAAACAGAAAGATTTAGGGTGGCCAAAGTGGTGCAGTGTTTAGTGTTGCCACCTCACAGCAAGAGGTTCTGTTATTCGATTCTTCACTGGGGTGCCCTCTGTGCGGAGTCTGCATGTCCTCCCTGTGATCACGTGGGTTTTCTCCGGGTGCTCCGGTTTCCTCCCACATCCCAAAGACATGCTGTAGGTGGATTGGATACTCCAAATTGGCCCTAGGTGTGAGTGTACGCATGTGTGTGCCTTCTGTGGAAAGTTGGGTACCGGGCTGGCACCTTGGCACCGTAAAACTCCACTGCTAATCATGAGCGGACAGGTAATCTGCTGTGGCGACCCCTAACCGGGAAAAAGCTAGAAGAAGAAGATTAAACAGAAAGATTTAAATAATGCATTAGCAAGACATTCTCTTAGCTGAATAGATTTAAAAAAATTCCAGTTTAAGGTGTTAGAAAAGGTGAATAAAGCAAGATTTGTCAATATATTAAATCCATATCTCGAATTTTTAGAACGTAAATAGCAAAGCATTTTAAGGGCTGATGTTTTACCTGGTATTAACACAAACATTTCTATCAAGTGTTTTTTAAAGTTTAAAAATGTATGATACAATATGTTTAGTTCTTACAATTATTCATTTTTTTTATGACTCTTTACATCTACTTAATAGCATTTCATCATACTTAAAATATTTTTTATAAAGTATACTAGTGTATAATGTCTTTGTATGTTTTAATATTTAATTCGGCAAATTAAGAGCACAGAATGTGATTGGTCCACAGATTGATCTATGTAATTGGTGTTAGTATAAATGTGTAATGATTGTGAGATATGGTTGTTTCTGTGGAATTTTTGTATTAAACGAATGAAAGCGCTAATTACAAGTGTCTTTGAGTCATATTTGTTTTTTATCAGTGTTTGGTTTGTGCTTGTTTGCTCAAAGCTGCAGTCAGTTAGGCCTTCTGCCTTGCTCTACTGTTTTCCAAATACCTGCTGACAGGCTACAAATGATAAGTGCTTATTTTCAACTGTTTTCTGCACTTTCTGATTAACTAAAACAATATTTGCTGCACATCTGTTTGTTTAAACTGTGCAACTGTATCTTACTGCATTTTTGAGATTATCTGCTAATTGAATATCTCTTACAACTGTAATTACTGTCCATCTGCTTGTTTTGTTCATTTTACTTGTTTGCTGCACTTGAAAAACACTAGTAGAGTCTATGTCCAGGTTTTTGCTGAATCTGACACTTTTTGTGACCTTTGGAGCTTGTAAAACAGTTAATCTTTTGTCTGGAGAGGCCCATTCCATACCCCCCATAGCAGAAAGGTGCAGTTTGGACTGATTTAGCTACAGTTACTGTTGAAGGGCTCTGTTTAGGGCATTTTGATTGGATAATTTGAACTTTGACTATTTCCTGTTTTTCTGCTTTAAAAAGCCTGTGTTTGAAATTGTTTGCTCTTCCTTGCACCTGTTTGCACATCTCTCAATATTGCACACTACTGCACAGAATGACTGCTAGTTATAGATGCCTGCTATCTAGCCTTGGAAATATTACATAAACCAGAGCTCTTTGCACCAAAACCTACTAATACCTTCCCTTGCTGTATTCCCTCTTCAACTGTTATAGCCAGACCAAGATTACTCCTAGGTCCATGAACTGTCAGTTTTCCTCCTTTTCTCCTACCAGCTTGGTTGACATAGGTCTACTGAGGTAGTGTAGCAACTGCATCATGTACACTGACAACCCCCTACTTCTAAATCATTCCTGTACCATTTGTGAGAGATGCACCTACACTATGAATCTGGAATCACAGCTCTCTCACACAATAGACAGTAATACAGAGCAGGATGTTAGCCCACCTACCATAACTGCTACTCATGACACACAGCATACACATAGACCAACATATGCAGAGGTACTCAAAAAAATCTACCTAAGCACCAGAGACCTCCAAAACATATATATACTAAACCAAACTTAACACCCAAAACACACCATAAACATAATGACACAAGCACAAGTGTCTCACCATCAAAGTCCATAAGGCAATGCACATCCATATTAAATATCTTAGTCATAGTAGACTCAATAGTGAGGTACACAGACATCCCCCACACCAGCCTGAACATGGAGAAAGTCACGGTCAGTTATCTGTCTAGTGCCAGGGTTCATCAGATCATGCAGGCACTCAAGTTTCTCAACAACAAGTACCGTTATGATTCGGTCATAGTACATGTTGTTGTGAACAACCTGAGATGTACCTCCCTGGACTACATGAAGAGAGACATGATTGAGCTCTCTAATTATGTGTCATAGGCAGGTATGTCACTAGCCTTGGGCAGCATATTACCCTTTCCTAGGATGATACCACAATATAAACAGAAAAATCATTGACTTCAATAATTGGCTTAGTTTTTGGTGTCATTCTAATGAGATCCAGTTTCTCTCAGCCTGGAATGACATGATCAATAGACCTCAATGCTTTGCCAGAGATGATCTTCATCTGTCACTCCTGGAAGTTCAGCTACTGGCAAAGGCTCTTGCCACCCCCATAGTGGCTTTTTTAGGCAATGTCACATGGACAAAATTCCCAGTCTAAAAATTTCATCAAAAAACAACTTTGAGGTTATGCTGCTAAATGCTAGGAGTCTTAGCATGAAACTGCACTGTCTGGAAGCAGTCCTCACCTTGGAATACACTGACATCTGTGCAGTCATGTAGACCTGGTTCAAGGCTGTGGAGAGTACCCCAGCCACATTGGGTTGCACCTCCTATCACACGTTCAGACCATAGATGGAAGGTGTGAAAACAAACGGAGGTGCGGTATCAATATTCATTAAAGATAAATACATTTCCAGCTTGGTTAAACATATGATTACCTGGAGACAATTCAGGTGCAACTAACTGTTGGTAGAACACCTACTCAAGTCATTGCCAGCTACAGGACCCCCACCATGAATCAGGGCACCCACTCTGCCTATTGGGATCTACTGGAATCTATCAAGATACATACAAACACCATGGTTATTGGTGATTTTAATTACCCATCCATTAACTGGGTAAATTACTTATGCTCAAACTCACTTGCCCAAAGTTTCCTCAAGTTCATTAACTCTAACACCCTGGACTAGCTGGTGGATGCCCTAACTAAGGGTGACAACATCCTGGATCTGGTTCTTACCAATATGGGGGACCATTGTAGTACCCCCACTGTGAGGTCTTCCCTTGTCAGATCTAACCACAAATCAATCTCATCCAAAGTAACTATCACACCTGAGCCCCCCTCCCCTCCAGCAACAACTAAACTAAAAAAATTTCTCCAAAGCAGATTATATCCTTCTAAGGGATAGTATAAATAGCTTTGTTGCACCTCCCCTCAGATGGAACTGACAACTATGCTGAGTCCTACACCAATGCTTTTTACAAACACTGGTATAACTGCATTGATGTGACCCTACCTGATAGGACCAAAATAAGCTCTTCAAGGAAGAGCAAATCTGCCTGGTGGACAACTGCCATTAACAGGCTTTACAATAAGAGGAAGAAATTATAAGAGAGAGTATGCCCAAAACTGGAAACACTCCCTTCTCAGCTTAAACAACCAAATAAGATTTCTTGTGAAGTCTTCTAAAGCAAACTATGAATCCAAATTAGCATCCTCAACTAAGGACAACCAAGGTAAGACCCAGATTTGCCCTGAACTGATAGTTAATGATACCACATACACTGAACCTGTGGACATAGCAAACCTGTTAGCCGACAGGTTCGATGAAAATGTCACACCCCTGTCTCAACCACACATAACCCATAACATTCCTTCCACCTGTCCCCCACCTTGTATCTCTAGAGATAAGGTTGTATATGCTCTCTCTAAGGCTAAAAACACCGCATCTATGGGACCTGATAACATCCCTGGCTGTGTCCTTAATGGGTTCCAACAAGAACTAGCAACACCATTGGGTAATCTTATCAATCATACTCTAAGCACCAGCTTCCATCCCAGCTGAATGGAAAACGGCCACCATTATCCCCTTGCACAAAAGTGGTGCTTCCACTGACCCCAGGAACTATAGACCCATTAGCCTGACTAGCCTTATCTGCAAGTCCATGGACTGAATCATCGTGGACCTTATGAACAAAGATATAGGTAATCTCCAAACACTTGACCTTCTCAGTTTGGATTTGTCAAAGAGAGATCATGCCTGTTAAACCTGGTGCACTTCTTCAAGACAGTCACCAGAGCCCTGGATGAGGGGAAAACTGTATGTACAGCCTACTTGAAGTTGGCCAAAGCTTTTGACACTATTCCTCACTCAGGCATTATTGACAAACTCACCCAGCTAGGTATCAACCCTTATATCATTAGGTGGGTCACTAACTGGCTCACTGATAGAACCCATGCAGTCAAAATAGGGGAATCCGCCTCCAACAGCAGATCCATGACCAGTGGTGTTCCACTGGGACTTCTACTGTTCTAAATCTATTTCTCCAAAGTGTCAGCAAAAACTAAAGGTCTGTGACTGACAAAGTTTTCAGGCAACTGCAAACGGAAGTGGTCTTAGAATCCCAAATTATGTCAACATCCTACAAGAGGGTTTCATGCAAACAAATGATTGGTGCCAAAGTCATGGCCTTAAACTCAATTCAAAAAATGTATTATCATCTCTTTCAGTAAGAGCAATGTTCCAGCTAACTACCACATCAATAGAATCACCCTAAGCATGCACTCAGTTGTGACAGGCCTAGGCACGCAGGTTGACAGCAACCTTACCTTTGATCACCATGTCTCCACAGTGGTAAGAAGGGCATTCTATATTGCTCATACGTAAGGGCATTGCCTCCAGAAAAAAAGATGTTCTAACCTCCCTGTACTCTTCCCTCATCAGGACAGTAATTTTGTGCAACACTGCTTTTGGTATGTACCTTTCTAAGCACCTGCAGCAGTTAGAGAGACCACAAAGGTTCCTCACAGGGAGAATTCAAGGTCTTCAGCATCTGTCATATGTGGAGCAGCTGAAATCACTGTCACTTTACTTGGTTTCATACAGACTACTTAGAGGCAA
Source organism: Protopterus annectens (assembly GCF_019279795.1). Lineage (NCBI taxonomy): Eukaryota > Metazoa > Chordata > Ceratodontiformes > Protopteridae > Protopterus > Protopterus annectens. Next base: position 351,425,092 of record NC_056727.1, read on the forward strand.
TTTCTGCCTTGTGTATAAGTCAATCTCTGACTCTACTTTATTGGAAATGCTGCACATCCGTAAATCCAATGTCTCATGGATTATTCTCTCTAAAGACCTTAACCTAGTATGTGACATTAATAGAACCTGCTGGAGGGATAGATTTGTCTTGCAGAGGCTACCACACCTGTGGAACAGACTCCCAGTTCATGCAAAGCAGAGCACCTTTTTGGCTCTTTTCAAGTGCAATCTGGATGATTGGATGGGTAACCATAAATTAATCCCAGGGGTACCACCTGTGTCTCTCTTGGACAGTGGCAATAGGTGCTGATCATGGAAACAAGGGCAGAACTTGGCTAGGCTTGTAAGGACCCTAGGGCCATTAGACTAGTAACTTCTTATGATCCTATGGTGTATTCAATGTTTATGCACATTTCGGATGCCTGCGCTTCATTTTTACTATCTGATTATACCACTCATGGGCAAATATTGAATGACAAATGACTACATATTGATTAATCCTTAATTAACTTCATATAGAAAAAGAAATAGTAACTGAATGTTCCATGTTTTTGTGTTATCACTGCATTACTGCCTGTATTTTTGTTAATCATACAGTCTTAAGAACATTTATCAGTACTTCTTCACACACACACACACACACACACACACACACACACACACACACACACGTGAATATATATCTAAATTGACATAGATAGAGAGATAGATAGACAGATAGATAGATAGATAGATAGATAGATAGATAGATAGATAAAGATATAGATATGTTTGTGTATGTATGTACCATTGCAGTTCATATTCTTTAGCTAGCTTTCCTACACAGGTTCATTTAACATCCTTTTATACTGTCATTACTGAGCAACTCTGGTTAGTCATGACAGGCTGGTGTCATCAGTATCTTACAGTGTTACTCAACATCTATAGTGGTGGTTTAGTGGTGTGTCTATGCATAACAGTATGCTATGCTCACTTTACAGGACCCATTACACAGTTTGTGTGTTTGCACAGATATAACATCTAATGTCAGTGTCCGCTTCCACTTATCTGTATGTATTTAGATGTGGACAGCTTAACTTCTAGTGAATAAAATGTAAAACTTTGTACTGTACTTTATCAAAAGTACATCTGAAATAGAATTCATCTAAAAATGAGCAAGACATTTGTGAAGGAGGCAAGTACCCCTGCACCCCCCTCGTATACCTCTCATCTGTCCAGAACTTTGTAGAATTACGCCAGTTTTGTCTCATATTTTTGCCCTGCCCCTCATAAAAATGTTGATTTTCTGGTAATCACAATGCCAGACATTAGACTTTTGAACTTCTTATTGTTCAGAAGATGCAAAGTCTGTTTACTATTAATTTTTAAGTGAATTAGCATATCATTTAAAATTGTCCTTGATTTTGGGCCACCCCTCCATTTCTGGCTTTGCCCAGAATTCTTGAGCAAATAAGTTAAAAGGTATCCCTCTAATGGAAAGCTGGACCTCCATAACCCCTACTTGTACCTTCCCCTTTCCAGGTGGCACCACTTCAAAAAGGGGAATATTGTATTTAGAATAATTCCATTTTATATTTCAACATTGAATAAATATGATATAGAATTCTCTGTGTCAGAGTCATACAAGTGAGCAGGCAGCATATATACATATACATATATATATATATATGTAGATATATATATATATATATATACATATATATATATATATATATATATATATATATATATATATATATATATATATATATATATGTATATATATATATATATATGTGTGTGTGTGTGTGTGTGTCTGCTTGTTTGTGTCTGACACAGTTTTGAGTACATTTAGATGTATCTGTGTTTGAGAAGTAATAACACAGTGTGGTGTGTTTTTTTTTTTTTGTCCTTGTCACACAGTTTCAGTTCTTTTTGGTTGTAAATCAGTGATAACATTTCAGTTAAATGTTGTGTACATCCTTAATGCAGGCATAGCAGGTAGTGCAAAGTACAGGGGTTGTTACCCCCTATCTGCAAGTAGTAGTACTAAAAACAGTCATTAACTTTAGTAAACTGTATATACACCTTAACATGTATTTTTAATCATACTTGAAAGGGACATGTGCACAACTGAATTCACATCATCCTAGGGTGATGTATATTGCAGTTATTAAGACTAGCCTGATTGTGACCCCCTGGAACAGAGTGTCAGGAGTTGTGTGTGACAGAAGAATGCCAAAAAAGCTGAAAAGTAAGGTTTACAAAATATTGTGTAGCCAGTGCTACTGTCTGGTACAGAAACCTGGGAAGCAAGGTAGAGCAGCTGAGGAAGCTATTGGTCATGAAGATGAAGTGCCTGAGTTGGGTGGTAGGATGTACACTGTGCAACAGGTGAAGAAATGAAGACAACAGAGAAGAAGCCAAAGTAGCTCGAGTTACAGAGAACATGAAAGAAAACAGATTGCAATGCTTCAGGCATATGTATGTGCAGGAGAGCAGAAGAAGATTTGGGACAGATAGGAAAATGACGAGTAAAGAAGGGTGCCCACCAAACAGATGAATGAATTGCATGAGAGAAGACCTTAGCAGTCAAGCATGACCATTAAAGAAGGTAGGTGAGTGGCATTTAATACAGCAAGATATCCACAGTTGGAACACTACTCTGACCTCATGCATAAAAATGGTAAAAAGGGTGTTGATGATGATGATGACAATGATGATGTCAATGATGATGATTGTAATGCCTGTCTTTGCCATACTAATAACCTGACCCAGGTTAGCAGTATTATTAGCATGTCGCTATACCTGCAGCATGCCACCTTTAGCTATGTTTGCACTGCTTGTTCTGCACACACACACACACACACACACACACACACACACACACACACACACACACACACACACACACACTGCAATTACAGCCCACATTAGCAACCTTTCTTGTGTAGGGAAATCTTATTCTGACAGATATGTACACCTCAACATTTTTTGTGTTATAGACTGACATTCATTATAGGCACACCACACTGAGAAAGACATGTCTGAATACCAGAAAGGGCCCTCTACTCAATATTGACTTACATTATAGCAGCATTGATACCCTGGTTTGTGTAAGTGGTACACTAGCCCATATGTGTACACCACAGGTCATCTTGTGGAGGCCTTAACACCATAACATACAGTTATAGAGCACATTTGCACAGCCAGATCTGCACAATACACTGCCTACTATATACCTTGTGCATTCCCAGTACTGACAGATTATTGTGAGGTACACCCTGGAATGTATACCTGAGACTGCCCTGCACAGAGCTGTTATAGCCCTGGTTGACACCCTAACATGTGGGAATTAGCATAAATCTGCATATCACAGCTAGTTCTGTATTGCTGATTGGTGTTATGATTTGTATTGGCATCCTGACGTATTCAAGTGAAATCATTCAAGCAGCTATGCCTGCATACTGCAGATGTCTATGAACACTGTCAGGTAGGAACATAGGAATAATACTTGAAAAGTGATCACAGGCACTATAAGATACCTAGCCATAGATACCTTTAGGCAGACACCCTTAAAAGATCTTGACACCTTTTATAAGCATATAATAGTGCTCCCCTCCCAGATCAAGCCAGGTTGTACATGACAAGCCTGGTGTAAATCTGTGTCTACCAATCCGGTCATCAAGACTAACCTTAAAGGCAGCCAAAGTAGTACTTTGCTTGACCTGTATTAATAACTTTCTCCATAGGCTGAGAACAAATTCAGTTAGGAACCTATCCTTCCAGTAAGGATTGTTTATTTGCTAATGTAGGTTTAGGTCCCCTATAAAGGTGTTTATACATAGCTTTCAGTAAAACCCTGAAACAACTAAAAAGTTGTCACAGTTTAATCCACCTTCTCTCTCCAGAAGCCTTCTTCTCACCATCAAGAAATGTTCTCACCTCTAAACTAGAATATGGACTTCCTCACTCACCTTCCATGCACCTTCTAATCCTCACAAACACCAAACAGTATAGAACAAAAAAAAGAGATCTTGTTCTCTTAGCAGATTCCTGTACAAACCACTGCAGTCTTTTAATGGGCTTCAACTGACTGCCAATGAATTCTACAGACATTTTTCTCTTTGGCACCTTACTTTTAAAAATCTCACTCTGGGCTATGCCCCCCCCCCCCCCACCATGTGTTACACAATTTAGATTATACTACCCAACTACTCTCTGAGGGATAACACTGCAAATATCACTGGGTTCATTACACCCTTGTTCAAAATCACAGTGGGAGAAAAAGCCTTTTCCAGCCTTGTTCCCTCCCTATGAAAATATCTACCAAGTGAAATGAGAGAAGAAAGTACTTTGGAAACTTTCAAGAACAAATTAAAAGAGCATATCACTTATGAAGCCAAGTACACATGCTTTCAAGACAATATTATACCATATAAATATCACTGTGCCTGCCTAAATGATGTAAATATATTTTTAAATGTAAAATGCTATGCTATGCAAAAGATCAGTGCACACTACTTAATGAATATATTTATCTACACACTGGAACTGTTGTTAAGTACTGAATGCATGCTATCTTATTGTGTTTCAATATCTGTCTGAATGTTTACTGCTATGTAAGGTTGTGAATTGTAATATTTGTACTGTACCTTTAGATTATCTTGGTTAAAAGGGTTATCTGACCAGCACACTTAGTTGGATATCAAATTACAAATAAATAAGTAAATAAATAGAGACACAGGTTTTGCATAATAGCTACATACTGCAGTAGGAGTACTAAAACTGATGTCTATCAACATGTATAGCAGGACCAAACACACTCTTTACCCACGCATAAACTGCCCAAATGATACCGTGTGCCATGGTCATGATGTCACAATGTAGTACTAACTGTACTAACTGCAATCAGTGATCTGTATGTACCAGTGCTACATATATTTTGCTTTTGTCATTATGTTGTCATTTTATGTGAGTAGCATCTGCGGTTAAATTATGCAGTAATCAGTGTATTCCCAAAATGTGCAATATGACAAGTGCAGTTCTCACACATATTGTGATCAAGGTTTGGGTATTCTGTGTAACCTTTTTTGATGACTATTTTGCTACTAAAGCTTATCTCATTTTTCATAACTTTGTATCAGCATGGCATTTTGTACCAGGAAAAGTTGACATGTTTCTGATGATACCTGTCAATAAATCAGTGAAACAAAATTATCGACAATAAATTCAAAGTCATCTGTGAGTGTGAGAAGCAAAAGCCTAGAGACTAAGAAAAATGCATTTCCCATGCCTCAATGCAAGTTTTAATCTAGAGTTAGGAGGTTCAGTGACAAAAGTGATACAAGCAGTGAAGACAATTCAGTGCAGAGATCTTTGAATAGACTTACAGTAAGATTTGCAAACAAATTTCTTTCTTTATATGATATATTATATTTGTTGCCTGGGGTAGGCTGGCTGGGCTTGAGCCCATTTTCAGAAAAAAGTTCCATCAATGATATGCAGCAGTTAAAGTCACAATTTCAAAAACTGCTAATGTATGAAATATTCAAACTGTATACAACGTGCTATTAACAGAGACTATATACAAGATAGGCATTGTGTATGAAATGATTAAAACAATTTATTGATAGGAAAAGGGTAAACATGTGCCAATATGTTCAGAATAATATATAACATTCTATTCAACTTATCATTATAAATTTTATTATGACAAAGTCCTTATTTGCATAATTAAATATGTATGAAGACTTGTGGGGCAGCCTCAGTAACCCAATAAAGAAGTAAACGTGTTACACAATGAGCCAAGGAACATGGCATTTATTCTGCCATGAGGACAATGATGATATGTCAGTGAGTATTGTGAAATACAATGAATCTACACACAAAAAGAATTGAGACGTCAGTGCTGCACTCAACTGTAGGTTCTTTAAGTCTGCAAGAAAAATACATTTTGTTTTCTTTACACAAAATCTTGAAAAACTACTTTCTAAAGCTATTTGAATGAAGCTGTTTTTTTTTTTTCAAAATCATTTTACCATCATAAAGATGTTGCTTAAAATACATGAAAAACAGCACAATGGGTATTCTCTGTGGATGTCAGTTCCAATTCAAACATCATGCAGCAGTGATTTGGTCATGTACTATAAATATTTCCTGCTGAGTAAACATCCTCAGTGTTCTCCTTTGCTGCCAAATCCCTAGCCATCAGTAACCTTATTGGAAATGACAGCAAGTGTTTACTGCAAAAGAACTGAGGGAACTATTGTATTTGTAAAATAAGTGTTTCAGTGGTAGACATTTTGTTTGGCTAAGTTTAGTATCACACAGCCTAAGCTGCCATTAACAACTTTTGCTTACACTAAACTATTCAGGATACACTGTTATGGACCATTGTAAGTAGAATATCTCGGTGATAATATAAAGTTATACCAAACAGTTGTGTTTTAGAACTTAACACTTCTATTTGCACTCTACTTGCATATGATCAGTGTTTTGTAGTGCCTGGTGTATTTGCAAATATGATATACTGAAAATAAACCTTCACAGCTTAAACTTCTACAGCCAATGCTCTTGTAACATTTTCCTGTTTTTATGAATTTAAAAAAGCTTAAACAACCATGCAAACTGTATGAAGTATGTATGTATGAAGTCTTCGGTCAACAAATAAATCTCTACTACAAGTGTCCAAATCCTCTAATACGGCAGGGGACTCCCTATTTTCTCATCATGTAGCAACAAGGTGGAATTCACTACCTCACACCATCAGAACCACCAGAAATACCAACCAATTCAAAAAGATTCTTAAAAATTATCTTAGTGACACCTGACTTTGTTCCTGCACTACTCCTGGCTAACTAGCTTTAACAGCTCCTGGTCAACCTTTTTCTTCTTCCCTGACCACCTCATAATCTATGTTCTCTCTCGTGTTTAGATAATCTCTAACCTCACCTTTTTCTATCCAGTTTCCCCCCTACATACCCTTCCTCACCTACTTTGAGAAACTGCAATGTCTACACTACAATAAGGAATTATATCAGATGATTGTATGAAACTGATATCAGCTATAATAGCATAGAATGTAATTTCTGATGTACTGTATGTATTGTATATTTTTGTATACTTTATTGTATAAGTTTTGTATTATTTCTTCTATATGTTTTGTATAATCTCTATATGTGGAGCTTTTCTCTACAGGCCTCTGCTAAAAATGGGTCTTTCCCAGTCAGACTTTCCTGGTAAACAAATGTAAAATAAAATAAAATAAAAATGTAACAAATAAAACACTTAAATAAATACATTAGGCAAATCACTTGGTTTTAGAATTTTATTGAAACTGTATTTATTTCTTCGTAATAGCAAATGTTTAAGTAATACAAAAAGTAGTATACTCCACTCTTACAGGTAAAAAAGTAATCCGTAAGTAAGTAACTGCTGAATAAACTAATAACCACTACTGAGCTGTTTGTAAAAGCAACTAACCCAGCTCAAACCAGACCTCATTATGCTTTAAAATGACAAATGTGGACAGTCTGCCCTTTGACTGAGGAAGCGGAAGACTGCATTTTCCATACTCATTACTTAACCAAATTCTGCTTGACCCTAAGGGTACATAATGCACTGTGAGGACAGGAAAAAGTCAGTCAAATAAATGGCTTTTGAGCAAAACCTTCCCAGCAAAGTTATTCAATGATTGCATATTCAGTCATAACCATATAGTACTACAATATTTGCTTTGAATTTACCTTTGTCAGTGTTCAAAGGATCTCTCTCAAGTCATGTTCCTTTGTAGACTAAGCATGTATTTGTCACCTTGTACTGCATATCATCACTGCTATGTATAGCAAGACCAAATATGGATTACTGCTGTCCTCCTGGTATAATACTGTATTGTCTGAGCCTCCTTTAATGGTGGTAACTATAATATTTACAACTGACATGTTTGTTTCTATGATACTGATCCTGGACAGTATCTCTAACTCAGGCACAGCATTAGGGTGCAGCCAGCAAACTCATCATGTCGTGTGCTGCAGGTTTCTAGTTGGTATGATCCTCCTGCTGTGGGGATATGATAAGAATCGATCAGTATGCTATCATTGTACACTGTTTATTCTTATATGCATTTGTATAGTGATGATTGTGTTTTGTTGCTGTTCCTGGTCTTGCAGTGCTGTTTACGTTCCGTATAGCAGCACATGCTTGCCACCTAGTAGCTTCCTGTACCTGCATTCATATCTCTATACAACATACTCAGGCTGCTACCTGTGACTAAATGGAATATTCTGGAATGTTGATTACTAACAATGAGAATTTCATTGCCACACTGCCAACGCTTAAACAGGCCTTGTTACTATTTGTTGTCTACCTCTGAAAATCAGACACATTTGTGTATTCCGTCTTGGCCATGATGTTATGGACACTGTTTAAATGGACATGTCCTCTGTTTTAATGCTGGACTATACCACTATTTATTTATTTCCAGTTTGATTACCGGGGAAGTCCACTGGGCCGAAATGACCCATTTTCAGTGGAGGCATGGGGAGAAAAGCTCCAAGTTGCATAAAACAATTACAATACACATGGTACCTAGGTATAACAGATATATCATATAAAAAGTTACAATTAACACATTTGGAGTCATGGTATTTAACAGAGTTCAGGGTTATACAGTTTCATTTCAGGAGCAGTGTAATATGTGGGGTTTGACAACAATATATGTATGAACATGAGTAGAAGGAGAGAAGACAGAACAAAGGCATAGCAAATACACTCTGGTTATGCATAATTAAACAAGGACGATATTTACAATATTTACATGGTTGAGTTGTGTCAGAGTGGCTGTAGGTGTTATTGAGAGCATAGAGTGTCCAGGAGAAAGAGAGAGAACACACTGGGAGCAAAGGTTTTTTACTTGGATTAGGTAGGGTGAAGGCAGGCACTATGATTTGCATCATTAGTCATCAGGCTTCACAGATGTGTTTTTGCAACTATTACTTTCTGTCTACAGAAAACTGTTATGGCAAACCTGTATAATCTGTCACTGCACTGTAGGACTACATCAATTAATTACCATGATCCATATCGCTATGTAGTGACATTTTATTTGTGGCATGGGTTGCATCAATGTTTCTGTAATGTATATTCTTAAAACAAGTATATATATTGTGTGTGCACATTCATATGAGCATGCCTCTGTCTGAGCAGGAAGCAAAACAAGTTGTGCTCAGCAGAGCTCCAGGCTATGAGAACTGCATTAGCTGACTCATATCACATTCCATTCTGCAGGATTTAGAGCACAGAGTCTCCCATTATTTGTACATGCACCAGTGGGGTTGTGACTGACTTGTGTGAACAGGCACTGATTTATTAACAATGGCCGCATGCTGGTTATCCTAAATATCATTATATGTGTGACAGTTTATCTTTTATTTAACCATTTCTGGATGATGTTTCCCTCAGAGTGTGTGTTCTGCGCACTACACCACATCTAGGTGCAGTTAGATAACATGCAATTACAGCAGCACATCTGCATGTATTTGCCTTTCACAAAGTATGGATTAAATAACCTCACAAGACTGGGCGTAATCTGGTAAATATCTTTCTAAATATCTTACATACCTACTAATGGATCTTCAGCCCAAGCAGTTGTGTTATCTAGTGACATCATTGATTCATTCATATGATGTAGGTTTCTCATGAACATGTTCTATTCATGATTTCCTTTAAAGCTCGTTAGTTATTGACTGTGACCATGCAGTTGCCATTTTATCTGGTAAACTGGTATATTAGCAGAACTATGTATGAGCAGCATTTTGTATACTTTGTGTGGATTTTCCTGAATAAGTATATCATATATAGTTATGCTATACTCTCCTATCATGCTCACACATTTGACACAAATTATTGGTGCAGACCATACTGATCATTATTATTTCAGCACCAGACATCACTAGTGGATCTCAGATTTTCAGTGATGGTCTTCTTCTTTTGCACCACTTTACATCATCAAGTTGTATCCTTAGTGTGGTCTAGTACAACGCTTTGTAATAACTATGTTCTATGGCTAGTGTATGTTTTATGGCTGCATAAGGCATACCAAATTTTCATTCAGTTATAAAATGTTTTGATCATTCTAATCAGAGTTGTCATCAGACATTTTTATTTCAATAAAGACTTTTTTCAAACATTTGTCACATCTTTTCTTTGCATCGCTGTTTGTAGCCAATATTGCTTTTTTTCTATGCATACCTATTGTCGTGCTATATCTATGGTGCTTCACACAGTACTGTTCTATGTGCTTATATCGCCCTTGCATGTTGTGTTTATATTTAGAGGTTACATTGGCACATGACTTCTGTATCCCTGTCTGTTAGAAAAACACATCTCTGTTCCACTATTCTGTGTTGCTAATGTGCTGCGTACATGAGTTATATTATTTGTTTGAAAACCAGGCAAATGGACTGATCCAGAAGCTGTTATTCAGTTACAAAAACTACAGTAACTGAATCAACATTTTAAATTATCCACATGACTCACTTTATAGCATTCATATGCAACCTTACTGATTCCTAAACAGTTCTATAAAATTCTACAAACAATGTGTAAGTTATAGGTTATTGCTTAGATGAGCAAAATATACATTCAGTGGATGTGAAATTAATACATTTGTAAAAATATGGGAAAAGCAGGAAGTGTAGTTTGGAAAAGCCACCTTCAGTTGTTGTTTGTCTTTTCGGCTTTTAGGGCGGGGTCGCCACTTTCAGTAACAAAGATAAACAATGACAGTTATATACAAACAATCCATAGAAAGCTAAATAATGGCTTAATAGTAAATGTAAGTGAGGCAGAAACTGAAAATTAAATCCTGGTAAAAGTATAAGACTGAAATTTTGCACAAATATCTCTAGCAAGCAAAAAATATTAGGAATCAACCAAGTCCCTGTTTCAATTTGCACAGTTAATGTTGGAGCTGAATTTACAGCTATGATATTGTGTGATATTAAGACTTAAAGGTAAGACCATTATAAAGCAGACAACCTATAACAAAGTGATAATGAAGACCGACAAGGCTTAGTAATTTATGTCTAAATGATGAGGCAACTTACCCAAAATTTCTAAATCATACAAAGAAGCATCAGCCATGTGATCTTGAAGGACAGCTTAAATAAAGGTGGTTGGGCTGTACTTCGTAGACCTAAGGGTGGAGAAGTCCAGACAGCTAGAATTATCTTTGAGAAGGTTTGTCTACTATTAGCAAGCCTAAAGACTGATCTTTGCAGAATAAGGGATTCTATGTTTTATTAGTTGAGCAAATACTGTGATAGGTTAAATGTGGCATGTTTTCCCAAGGAAGACAGTAGCCATGAAAGAACAACTTGAAAATTAATGTTATAAGTATGATTGTTCTTTTTGTAACTGGAAGTAACTTGATGTTTTTAGAAAGCACTACCATAATCTGACACAGAGATAAAAAGCATTAAGTATGATTTAGTATAGTTTTGACTTACTTAGTATAATTTGAAGTAGCTAGAAGAGGTAACATGAACTCAGTGTAATTAACAGATGGCATGGTCTAGTTTTGTGGTTGGGATACTATTTAATGATGTTATTGTTATCACATGGACATCAGCATTAAAAACATATAAATGTATGCAATTAGAATTTTTTCATCCAAAACCATTTGAAATGCTTTCCAAAGCATACATTTCTACTCCCAGATAGCTATTATATTTTAATTAATGGTACATAATACTTCTAAATAGCATTGTCAGATACTAATAGGCCACCATTCTGTTTCCAATTATAAACTTATTTTTTCTATCAATCAACATTTTAAACTTCAGCTTTATAAACAATTTTATAATCCACTTCACATTGTCATTGCTTTTGCTTTCAAAGTTGATTATGTCCAGTTTCTCTACTCCCCTTAATGAAACACTCCTTCATTTACATTATCATATCATTTATTATGTCCAGCATTCTATTACATCTTGCAGACTAGTTTGTTATTTTACATATATATCCCCAGTGCTATCTATCCGCATTACTAAAAGTCCTCTTTAGGAAGCAGTCAAGTCCATGACATTAACAAAACATATGTGATATTCCCTTTCCTAATTCAGCCCAAGCTTGCCTCTTCTTGTAATCTAATCTTGACATTCAATCCTGTTTAAAGGGGAAATGAAAAATAAACTATTCCTGCTTTTTGGCAATAATCCTTACTTACATTTCTAATTTTATGTTTTAAATTTGTCCTGCTGTCAGCTTAGGTTCATAGGTATGTACTAGGTTAACAACTACTAGGGCCCTTATAAGCCTAGCCATGCAACCCAAATGTGTCCCACAAATTTGAATAATATAGGTGGTGATTTACTGACTGCAGCTGTCCGTCAGAGACATAAGAGCCAGACTGGGGAGAAGTTCCGAATACCCATTTGTATTGTTCCAAGTTGCGCTTTAGTAGGGATAGGGAGGAACACTGCTTCACATGGATGGGAGCCTAATCTAGAGAACAGAAGTTCTCTGAGAAGCATATCTGCCTCTCCAACATGTCCTGTTTATGTCATAAGCAAAATGTATGTCTTTTAATCTAGTAGTTCTGATGCTGTTTGTTTTGCAGATGTGCAAAAGTTTCATCAAAACAGGGCCTTTGGATGCCTTGTATGCCAGTCAAAGATCACCTCTCAGACGTCTGTATGATACTGAGAAAAGAGACAAGGCTTTATGGTAATCAGCATAGGACATTGTGTTTACTCTCTGTATTCTTTTCGTAAGAAAAATTTGTGGGCATTCCAGTTGTTGCATCTGTCTGGTAAGATACATACCAATGGGGGCATTATACATTATGCTGGATCTTATAAGGGCCAAGTACAGTGGTATAATGACGTCTCTGGACTAAGATGCCATGCCTTTGCTTTTAAGTTGAGCAATACGGAAGGATTTTCTTACTACTTTGGACACGTTGGTCAAAGGTTAGGTTCCTATATACATGTGTTCCCAGATCTCTGATTAATGAATAAACTTTTAAGGGTATTTTATTGATGATGTTGTTACCTGGGGTGGTAGACTTCCCAAAAGGTAGTATAAAGCATTTCTTGGTATTAAGTTTTAAACCATGGCTTTGGCACCAATCATTTGTCTGTATTAGACCTTCCTGAAGGGAGCTCTCATTGTGGGAATAATTCACTGACTGCTCACAGTTGGCAATCATCTGTGAACTTGGTTAGCCAAAGGCATATGAAAGTGGCTTTGACATCCAAGTAGTAGATACCAAACTCGAGTGGACCCAGTACATGGCCCTGGTTGACTCCACTGATGACCAGCTTCTTTGTAGCAGTGGCCTCACCAATTGTAACCTCCTGTCTTATCAATGAGACATCTAGCTATCCAGTGTGTTATAAAAGGGGTTTATACCTAGTTCCATAAGTTTCGTGAGAATGCCTGAGTAGGGTTTTGTATCAAATGCTTTATCCAGATCTAGGTAAGCAGTGTGCACCACTTCCCCTCATCCATTGCCTTAGTGACCGTTTCAGAGAAGTCCACTAGATTCAGTAAGCATGACCTTCCTCTGACAAAGCCATAGTTGGATGGATCCAGTGACCTGAGGTTTCCTATACCCTTGTTGATAATTCCAATGATAATTCTTTCCATTCCTTTGTAAATAAGACTAGTGAGACTAATGGGTCTGTAGTTTCCATGACCTGTTGAAGATCATCCCTTATGAAGTGGTAAGACCATCACAGTCCTCCATTCAAGTGGCATAAATAACACTATAACTAAATAATGACTCTTGATTTTTTGCCATATTATTTTACTTTGTTGTATATCCTGTTTAACTTGGGATATCACCAGGGCAGTTTGTTTCTGGAGGTTAGTCCTATGCTTACTTTTGGTAGGTACAGCAGCCTCTATGCCACCATTGAAATGGTTCGGAGTTTCAGGAAGCAATTCAACATAGGCTGCTGTGTTCTCTGCGGTTTGCAGGGGCATTGAATTTTGACAAATCATCACTTGATAAAAGGTAATTTGCTTTGGAATAGTCCCTAACTGTTACTGGTTTTAATGAGATTATGGAGTTGATTTTGATTTTGAAGAAGAAAGTTTTATGGTTGGACCTACTAGGTAAGATGAGACATGGGGGGGGGGTGCAGCATTCTCCCATATTTGTAAGCACAAGGTCCAGTATGTTGGGTGTATTCAGTATTTGGTCAAGGGTGTTTGCATTTACAAAGTCCAAGAATATTTGTACCTGTAGATATGAGGCCATTTAGGATCCCCATTCTATAGAGGAGTAATTAAAGTCTCCTATGAGTAGGGTGTTAGATTCGATGGTAAGTGTCAACAGTAGGTCCAAGTATGCATTGTGAGCTTCTTGGGACATGGAGGGTGACTTATAGCTGACCAGGATATTGCACATGATTTTGATTTGGTCATCTGCTCATGATCCAACACGTCATCCTGTCTGACCACCCTAGAGGTATGCTTCTTACTGATGTATATTGAGACACCTTCTCCTTTAACCCTTGTCTGTGTAGCTACTGGTCTAAAGTGTGAAAGGCACCTTGTACTACCAGGTACTCTCTGACGCTTTAAACCATGTCTATATAACTGCACAGATGTCTCTATTCTCAAGTGTAAGGAGGGCTTGGAGAGAGTGTAGTTTTTATTTAGGCTCCTGGCATTGAGCAATAATACCTTGCGGTTCAGTTGAGTTGATTTTGCTATGTCCATAGGTTTCTCAATTTGGCATTGCATAAAAAAAACACTATGGTGGTTGATAAAGTTTTAGCCAGTATTCAAAAGCCTAAAGGGAAGAGGTAGAGACCATCCTTGGCAAAGAAATGTGATCTGTTAACCATGTCCTCATAAGGTGACAAATACCTTAGAATGACACCAGAAAGACAATAAGTTATTGAAATCAATATTTTTTTCTCATATTGTGGCATCATCCTCGGTAGTGATAATATGCTGCTTAGAGCTAGGCTCACACCAGCCTGAGATACAGAGTCTGAAAGCTCCATATTGGCTCTCTTCATATAGTTCAGGGACCTACATCTCAGGTCATTTACACCTACATGGACTATGAAGGACTCATACTGGTACCCATGGCATACTGACTTGAGTGCAGGCATGACTTGGTGGATTCTAGATCCAGATAAACAACTAGCAGTTATCTTCTCCTTGTCTAGACTGCTTAGAAGGACATTACTATATCTTACAATGGAGTCTACTATGACAAGAGTCCTGGGAAGTGTGTTTGTTTGCCTTAAGGGCTTAGTGTATGGGGCACCAGTGAGAGTGACATTAAATGCGATGTTAGATATTGTTTTATTTGAGTGCCTTTGGGCTTGCT
Organism: Protopterus annectens; assembly: GCF_019279795.1. Classification (NCBI taxonomy): domain Eukaryota; kingdom Metazoa; phylum Chordata; order Ceratodontiformes; family Protopteridae; genus Protopterus; species Protopterus annectens. The sequence continues at coordinate 351,440,426 of NC_056727.1, forward strand.
GAGACATAGCTTTGACAACAGGTGGTCTAGCTGATCTTTGTTGTTTAGGAAGATTGTTTTTAAGTGCCTTAGCAAATAGTCTGTGTGTGTATTGTATGCTATATGCTATGTGAGGTGGGTGTTGCGTGTGTGGTTTTGACAACCTGTGTACACTAGTATGTGAGAGTTTAACCTCCAGTTTATTGTGTAAACTCACCTCTCACATACTGTGTCTACTTCTTTAAGGATTAAGTGGTTGCCAGTAAACATGAAACAGTTCCCACATGGTCACCAGATGCCCACATCCCCAAGCTGGCAACAGAGAAATTAGGAAATTGCATATCCATGCTGTCCAATCCTTTGATTTGTGAGCTACAAGGGTGTAGCATATTGGAGTTAGAAGGCTATTAAGGGTGCTTTGCTGGTGCAGACTAATAAGGATGCTTTATTAGAGCATATTATCCTAAACAGTACTAAATTCTGTGAACTTTAATGTTTACACAATGCTGAATTCTACTAAATCTGTAGGTATTGCCACTTGACTTCCAACTCGCTGCTCTAAGCTTGTCGGCATAAAAGGTATTTGTGCTATATTGCCACTTTACAAGGAAAAAATTTATGGACTATTCTACAGGAAAAATTTCTGGGTGTTTGCTGCTGTACAGTGCACTGCTAACCCACACAAATGCATAAAAGTTATATTGGCACAAAAAAAAACGGAAAACTAACTAATGACCCCTCTGGTCAATAAAATGACTACACTGTAAGTTCTTTTGTGCATTTCCCATTTCAGATAGGCCAAGCAAATTATTCCTGCCACAAGATAAATAAAGCCAGTCCTCCTAATGTAAAAACAAAGTAGAAGAGACCCACAAGGGCAATGCTATCACAAGCCTCTTAGCAACTAAAGACTTGCCTCCTGCTACAGTAAAATAGCTAAATTTGCCACCAATCTCCCTCATAGGAACCACCATTGTCATAATTTAAAATGATTAAACTGGCTTGAACTACACATCTATCTAACATATTCACAACTTACTACAACACACAAAATCATACATCATCCAGATAAGTGCCCTGTACTACAAGACTTATCACTGACCTTCTGTCCAGCAAGGGACTTCCGCTTTAGTAACAAATTCTTATTACGTACAAATAAGTGAAATACTTTTGCAGGAGACTCGCTGTACTCTCAATATGTTGCAAAACTCTGAAATTGAATCCCCACACAAATAAAACTCTCCAACACACTAAATAGTTTTAAACCACTGCTTAAACAATATCTTAACCAATCCTGATCCTGCCTGAGCTGATCACAAGGTTGACATTTTGTGTTCACCACACTTAAACAGACTACACCAAACCTCTCACTGAAATGACAAAACAATTTTTTTATACATAACTGCTGGCTGTACAGTCCACTACCTTGCACATGGGCTTTCTGTCTAGTAACTTCCACCTCAGCAAAATATTAGAATATATAAATATAACTACTGCTTGTGTATGAATGTAAATATAAATGTAACTACTCTGTGTTTAATTGGAACTTAGTCTAATGCAATGTAAGCAAATGGAGCTTTTTTCCCCAGGCCTCCACTGAAAATGAGTATTACCAAGTCGGCCTTTCCCAGTAAACAAAGACAACTAAATAAATAAATAAATAAACTAGCTGGAAACCCTTTGCTGAAGGCAATTTCAAGACAGTCTTACATCAGTAACAGTGAGAGGAAAAGCATTTTTTACAAAAAGTCAATGAAATGCACACATAAAAGCAAGAAATAGTAGCAATCACTCAAAATAACTTAAGTGCGATTTAGCAATCTAAGGTATTTAACTTTGCCTGGATGGCACTGGATGCAAATAAAACACTTCTGGAATGCAGGCTAGGGCTCCAAGCTTTTCTGAGCTCCTGGAAAATGAGCAGGAGATAATATGTAGTAAACCAGGTTTACTCACTAACAATACTGGTTTGCTGGGTGGGCATTCAGTATCATGGATCTATGGAAAGTAATTAGCGGGAAGAGTACATAAACAGCTTATACAACAGTCAATATCAATGAAAGAAGGATAGGAGGGACTTTGGAAATCAGATTATCATAAGGGGTGGAGGCCAGAGATACAGCCTTATAAAACAGCAACAGAAAAAGGGTGAGAGGGTTGGGTAGAATAAGCAGGCTAGCTACAGAGGCATCCAAGTAAGTAGATGCTATAATGGAGCTCTTTCGGAAACGTTAGCTTAATGTGTTAGTGGGGGTGGGGCAGACACAGAATGCAACTTTAAGCAGGTAAAAGATAAGTGGAATATAATAGCACTGAAGTGCAAACTGGAGCAGAGACAGTTCTCTCACTGTTGACCTTCTATTACAATTTAAGATACCAGACTATGTAGAAATTTAACAGTAAAACTGTTTATGGAAAAAAATACAAAAATAAATGAGTAAGATTCAAATCTGATACAACTGTGATTTAAACTGCAAGACTGTGGTCCAGCAGGGTTTAAAATATAAACAGATAGCTTTTACAAATAATTCTACTTGTGGGAATAGAAGTGCAGAATAATGCAGAAATGCAACATTCCTAGAAGTGTTAGGTCCAAGAACAAATTAAAGACAGCAAACAGAACATAACAGAAAAGTACAAAGTAGTATTATCACACAGGTCACTATAACTGCAACTCAAATATTTAAGCAGAATTGAAATAAATAAAATCATTTAATTATTTTTGCCTTTTTTGAAAAGCTTGATACTCACAGTTCTATGCATCTCCCTGTCTTGGATACAAGACACTCAGTAGAGGTAGCTCTGTGCTGGAAATAGAGGGCTAGCTAGCCAGAGAGCTATCCAATCAAATAAAGGCAATGTTGGGGCTCTTTCAGAAACTTTAACTTAATGTATAAGTAGGGGATATGGCAGACACAAAATTCAAATTTAAGCAGGTAAATGATAAGCAGAATATAAAAAAATGAAGCACAAACTGAAGCAGAGACAATTCTCTCACTATTGAACTTCTGCTAAAGTTTAACGCACCAGATTATGTAGAAATGTAACAGTAATTATGGAAAAGCATACAATAATAAATGACTAAGGCTCAAATTCTGGTAGTAGTACACAGTTCTGACACAAGTGTGAATTAAACTATAAGACTATGGTCCACCAGGTTTTGAAACACAATCAGATAGCTTTTACCAATAATTCTATTTGTGGAAACAGAACTACAGAATAATACAGAAACACAATCTTCAAACATCTGCTAAATAAAATACAAGAGTAAGTTTCCAGAACAAACTAAAAAATGTAAACAGATGGAAAACAGCAAGAAAGTACAAGGTATTATAACCATACAAATCACTCTAAGTGCAACAAATATTTAAGCAGAATTGAAATAATTAAAATAATTTTATTTTATTTCCTTTTTTGAAATGCTAACAGTTGGACACCTCTCCAAGTCCTGGATGAAAGACCAAAGCTCTCTTGTACCAAGATTATAGCACCTATGATAGAACTCGAACCCACAATCCCTGGTTTAGGGAGGCCAATGTCTTATGCATTAGGCTTACAATTAAAAGTGAAAGAAGAGAAGACATTCAATTAATTTGTCTAATCATTACTTATTTTACACTTACAATTTCATTTACTTTTCAGTATAAAGTTTGTGCTGCTGTCAGCTTATGGTGAAAATTAAAAGAGGAGATGGCACCCAATTGATTCATCTCATCTTTTTTTATATTTACTCTTTCAATGTCATTTTCTACAGCCCTAATTGTGCCTCTGCTTTAACCATGAAATCATCTCTACCACCCATCACCCACTCCAACAGGTTCCAAGGAGACTCTGCAATTCATTACCCCTCTTCTTAATGCCTCACCGTTATAAATGCATGGCAGTTTATAAAGCATAGTAAGAAAGACTGAAGTCATTTGAATCAAACTTCCATTTCACAGTGGATGCCATTCTTTTCTCATTTCTTGCAGACCTAGTAGGACTAAATAACCAGGGACCCTAAGACACCATACACTTTGTATCTACCAATTAAAACACCGCATTTCATAATTCACCTCCAAAGCAATATATACATAAGATAAAACGTGTTGCTCAGTGACAGGTCCTTTACTGTCATCTACTAAATTGGAAGCAACCTCTTTGTGATTTGATTAATCTTCTACCCAGATGTATTTCACTTATAACTTCAATGTCAGAATCAAGTTAACCACACACCAATGATAAGATGTTCAAGACGACCCCAATAAGTGCGCTGTTTCCTCAGTATAAATAAATTTATTGCGGACACACAATAAGACAAAAAACAGAATGCAAGTGAAGAAATGTTAAGCGCTTTCACTCACTATGTTCTGATGAAGCTCACATAGTGAGTGAAAGCGCTTAACATTTCTTCACTTGCATTCTGGTTTTTGTCTTATTGTGTGTCCACAATAAATGTATTTATACTGAGGAAACAGCGCACTTTTTGGAGTCGTCTTGAACATCTTATAACTTCAATGTGTCATTATCCCGCTTTCATCCCTAACAATTTTAGTGGTCATTTCACAGGTAACTGCATTCATAGTTATACTGCTTAATGATTACTTGATGGGAAGAGATAATATTAAATAACTATTTTCGGATACTTTACCCATCCTCTTAAAGAATATTGACAGAAATGCTTATTTATATTTTCAAAGATACCTTAATTAAAAGTTACTTATAAACTTTGCCCAATCCTAATAATGTAAAATAAATTTAGACTCATGTAAATCTGGGCTATAAAGTGTCTAGGTCTAAGACAATGGGCAGGATTCACAAAGCCTCCGTGTAAGAGTTACAAGGCTTACACGGAGGCTGCAGTTAAACGGTGTGATGTCAGCATGCAATGCATATGCATGAGGGCATGCTGAATCACACCTAAGGTTAACATGGTCCATGTAAGACAGTAGGGGGGGTGTTCGTAGGGCGAGCCCTGCAAATGGACACGCCCCCAGAAGAGTAAAAGTCCCGAAAGTAAACCCCCATGACAGAGTCCGTGTAAATGTGAATAAACACAACACAACACATGCCCCCACAGATTATGAACATAAAATGTCAAAATGAACATGTTATAGTTTTTTTTTTTATAAGTTTTAAAGATGTTGCCCGTGAGTGCACTAGTTTGCGCGGGCGTGCACATCCCACAGTTAGCAGTCAGTGGAAAAGCATATAAGAACTAAATATGCAAAGTAAGCCAAGAAGCAATAGCATAGCAGTAGAGACATCAGCTGAAGAGGAGGCAGTCATGGTTCGAGCCCCCACAACATCAATTTTTATTTTTAGTGAAATAAGCACGAAACAATTCCCTGACATATATGTACATGTATAAATTATTTTTATGTAAAATGTAATGAAATGGGCCATGTATTGAGAAGAAATGTGTGAAATAAAAAAAGAAGAAATGTCAGAAATGCCCATAGCTGAGCTACACTCTAACAAGCTGAGTATATCTGCCCGTAGGTGAGTAGTGTTTTAACAGGTGTAAAATGAGTGCCCGTAGGTGAGTAGTGGTTTAACAGGTGTAGAAGGAGTGGCCAGGGTTGAGCAGAGTTCCAACACGCTGAAACTGTGTGCCCATAGCTGAGCTGAGCGTAATATGCGTGCTGCACACTGCGCCAACAAGCTAACTGACGAGCAACGTTGAGCAAGCTGTATCAAAATTGCCTTTACACAGACACACCTCCTGGCCTGTGTAGACAGTCATAAAATATAAAAAGCAATCACCAGGCTCGAGCACAGGATACCATGCACCATAGTCAAAGTACTGAACCACTAAGCCATGACAGTTGCTCTTAGAAATGCAGTAATAGCATTTATATAGGAATGAATGGAAAGAGGAGCATGACAAAGCAGGTTTTGTGAAGCTGATACAATTCCAAAATGGCCAATAACAGATAAGTGTGGGAAAAACAGCATATATAAGCCCCATAGGTGGGAATACACAGCATAACCGATTGTGGAACCGAGTTGCAGTCAGGATGGCAGGTATAGGAGAGGGTAGTTGCTTCCGAGCACAGAGGTGGGGCATTGAGGAGTCCAAATATATGGTTTGGCTCCTCGTCCATGATCATGAGGCCCAACTCATGCGGGGCCAGATCCTGTGGGGAGCATATAGGGCTGAGGTGTTGGACCGGTTGGCACATGATCTCACCAGTGCCACAGGAATACCAAGGACTGGTGAACAGGTCCGTCACCACCATGCAGACCTGAAGAGACAGAAGCAGGACCAACTGAAGCATTGGATCCAGGAGGCCCGGCAAATGCCCAATGCCCCACTACCGAGTAAGTTACATGTAATTATTTATGTAAGAAATTAACCTAGCTGATATTGTGGAGGTGTGTATTCCAATATTACTTCATTTATATTACAGCTGCAGGTGTCCGTTCCATGAACCGTTGAGCCTATGCCGATAGGCTGGTGCTGTTGCGCCACCAGGCAGGTCAGTAATTCTCTCCCTGTAACTGTAAAAAATATAAGTATGACAGCTTGCAAAAGCATGCAGTGTAGTCACTTATTAATAAAAAGTGCAAGTAACAGTGTAAGAGAGATTTTGCTAGTATTGTTTGATTACATAAGTGTGATGCAGCCTGTAATCCAAAAATAAAAATAAAACAAGCCTAGAATTAAGTACCATCCTGAACTGTAAAAATAAAACAAGTGAGAGAGTGTGAGAAAGAGGTATGAATCCACCAATAAAGTAGTAATAACTCCTGAATAAGGTATACTGCAGTCAGTACAGAATGAAATGAATGTGACAGGCACAACCAAACAGCAACATGTGTTGAAAAAAGTACTGAAGCTGGAATGTGTGTCCCAAAATCTGGATATGTTGCTCTCAGTTTGCAATATGCAGATAGTATGGTTGTATGAAATACCAAACATCCACAGTTGTCTAGAGCCATATAAAGCAAATGTAGCAGGATGATGTCGCTGAACAGAGCCAGATATGAATGTGTATGAATAAAAATGAAATGTATATTGATGTAGCAGTAACATTCCTATCACCAACATGCATAAGTTGTCACATAGGAAACTGTAGTCAGACCTGTAGTGTGTATATATCTGCAGCTAGTAGAAATGTACAGCATATATATAGGTATTTGAAGTTGTTAATGAAATATTTCTTCACCCTACCCTATAACCACAAATAATCCATTCCACATGAAATGGGTATGTGTATTCACAATTAACACCCCTGGACAATTGTCCTGTTGGTTCATACATATTTGCATGTACGTTGATGCATGTGCCCTGTTCATACATCCAAACCTGATGGCCTGTTGCCATCAATCAACCCTGCTTGTTGTTGGAATGTGTACTGTTATTCAAATTATGCATGTGTTATGCTTGCTGTTCAACGGCTTGAATTTATGGGTGTTTGGTTAATGGGAATACTAATGCATGCTGTTACAACTAATTGTGAATGGTATTGCACATAACTAACCCAAACTGTCACTAAATAATGCAAAACATAGGACGACAGGGAAGGCGGGTTCCAGCGGACCCACCTCTCCCATCTCAGCTGGCGAGTGCACCTGGCAGTAGTGCCCAGGCTGGACCCTCCTCCGGTGGCCCTGTGCCAGCTGCAGGTGGAAGTGCTGCAGGTGATGGGGCTCGTCCCCCCTCTGCAAGTGTGGCCAGAGGAGAACATCCACTCACCCTCCATAGTGTCCGGACTGTGGTGCGTAGGGAGATCCGGCACGCTGTGCTTGGGCCCCTACGCCAGCTTGAGGCACAGGTGGCACAACTCATGGGTGTGCCTGCTGCCCATCCTACACAGCCCCCAGCACAGCCCCATCCTGGGCAGTGAAGGCACAGTGGCAACTGCCCATGGCTGGAGATCTCAGTTCCACTGTTGCCATCTGTGGGCTCATGGGCTCGAGATATCCAAACATCCATCCCCATCAATTGTGTAACCCCCTCACATGTGTCATACACTACCCCCGTATGCGTCTTCTTTGTCTTGTCTGTTAACCTCCCCTACCTACCTCCCCAGCTATACCAACTTCCCGTACTTGACATACCACTCTCACCTGAAAAAAAAAATAAAAAGGGCACTCTGTACCCACAAAAAAATTACGGCCCATACATAGCTGCCCATTTTGCACACATGTCTGTACAACAAATATTATTGTTGTCCTCACACCTCTCTCAGGGGTGGAAGGTTCCTCACACCTCTCTCAGGGGTGGAAGGTTTCAAATTTCACACCAAATTACAAACATATGCACAGCTATTGCTGACGAAGAAATGGGCAGCTATGGGCCTTTCCTACATTCCTCCTGCAAAACCTGAGCTTGTTTTCCTACTGTCCTACCCTCTTTGTGCCCCCTTTTTCACCACTTTCCTATCTCCCCATTTTCTTTTCTTTAAAAGAAAATAGCACGGGTGTGTGTGAGAGTAAGCACTTTTAAGCAGTAGTAAGCAGGTGTGTGCTTCTGTGCGTTTAGCTAAGCGTGTGTGCACGAAGCTAAGCAGCAGTGCGCATGCGTGACCTCCGAGCAAACCAGCACTAACCTGCTTACAACTGCTTAAAAGTGCCTTAGTCACTCTGAATGACAAGGCCTGTAGTTTTCTCAGCAGCAAAATAAAATGCCTCCTTCAGTCTCGAGCCCAGGACCTTGGAAACACTTGTCTGCATGACTTACCACTAAGCCATGACTACTATATAAGAACATTGTGCTGAAAGAAATATATCATAAAATAGTAGGAATTAATGTAAAGAGAATATAGCAAGTCTAGTACACAAAGCATGTCATGTATATTTACTGTCAAATCTAGTGGATTTGTAAAATAGTACTGTGTGCTGAGAAACAGTCATGCTAGTTGGTACCTACTAGGTAATAATCTCACAGTAGCATCTGGCAAGCCACACACATACTCAGAGCAGGATAATCACTGCCATAGTTGAATAGTTAAGAGATCAGACATAGCAACTGTGACTGAGTTACAGGGATGTCCCTGATGTGAAAACAAATGTCAACTGTGCCCCACTGGCACCCTGTCAAATGTACTAACAGTAGGCAGAAAGGTGTAACTACACATGCAATGGTAACTATGAATGACTGAAGGTATGCACCACCTGCATGTCACAAATGGTGTACTAATACATATGCTTGAAATAACCCACAGTCACAACTGCAGAATATCAGAATATGTCATTGGAGTATCCCACTGCTATGTACCATTCCATGAGGCTGATAAAAGATGCACCTGAGAGTATCTGAGGCCTGCTCAGCAGCATGATCAAATACCCTTGTAAGTGTCAAGGCCCACACCATGGCCAGACCATACTGCATGCAGTAACACCCTACCACAACAAACACATAGGGAATTGCTGCCCAAACAGATTTAGCAAGCATTACAAGCTGTGAATGTAAATGGAAAATAGGAAATCCATAGCAACACATTACAGGAAATACACTTAGCAGGCATACAAGGAGTGAATGTAAAGGCCAAATATTGAAGCCATAGCAACAGATTGCAAGAGCCACTGCTATATACCAGTTACACCACAATCCCCACAGAAAAGCACACACACCCATATACACAATATCACTAGTCGTAGGTGTCAGTTTACATACACACTGAGAAGAGGAAACTGGAGGAAGGAATACTCAGGTTACAGTACAACATGCATTGCAGTGTCTACAACACAGCCTGAAATATGAGAGACATACCAACCCTTACACTCACAGAACAGTGTCCACAGCAAACCAGCATGGTCCCCACCCTGATAATCTGAAAGGGCTATGCCTACCTAACAGACCTTTTTATAGCACAGTCCTGTAATCACAGTGAGAACTGCAATCACTACACAACAGGATGCATGCAATTAGTAAATGCTGGCTAACAATTGGTGCAGAGGCCATCACATGGACATGTGCAGATACCTACAAAAGCATCCTGTATTCCCAGTCCACACATGCAATACTTTCATTGCACCCGCTGGAGGTAGAGAGAGAGAGAGAGAGAGAGAAAGAAAGAAAGAAAGAAAGAAAGAAAGAAAGAAAGAAAGAAAGAAAGAAAGAAAGAAAGAAAGAAAGAAAGAAAGAGAAAGGAAAAAAAAACCTGTAACAACAAAACAAAGAGGCTGACAGCAGACCAAGTAACTGCAAGCCTACTCAAACAGCTGCAACAAACACAGGTAATGTAAAGTACTACTATAATAGTCTACATACTGTGAACCCTCCAGATGTGTTATTGGTCTGTATCTATGTATATGAAGATGTGCATAGGGACGGGGACATACTGCAACTGTCACTGAAGGCTCTACATACATATGTATGTGAAGGTAGCTATGTGCACATAGCAATGTAGGTTGTAGTGCAATGTACAAGTAGGTTGTACAGTAATGGATGTTCAGCAGTATGTTACTGTGTGTATACATATGTGGAACTAAAAAGGAGTATATATATATATATATATATATATATATATATATATATATATATATATATATATATATAACGTGTAGTATGTATATCGAGATATGTATGTATATGTATATATATATATATATATATAACGTGTAGTATGTATATCGAGATATGTATGTATATGTATATATATATATATATATATATATATATATATATATATATATATATATATAATATGCATATGTGTATACATAGATAGAGAGGGATGTAGAAATACATAGACATATATAGTTTCACAGTGTCATAGTTTAGTACTAGGCTATCTGCAGACAGTGTATAGAATAGATTTATAAAATTGTGCCTCTGTATAGTAGTGACACAGTGAAGACCCCCATACATAATAGCATTAGTTTACTGTACCTCTATCTAGTAGTGACACAGAGATGACCCCTGGTGTAAACCTATGATCTCCCATCCACTTGTCAAGAATTCATATGAAGAGTGTCAGTGAGGGTCTCTGCCTAACATGAACTGGGATCCTGTTCCACAGTATGGGAAGCCTCTTAGTGATGGATCTGTCCCTACAGTATGTCCTATTCATATGTGTGCTGAGGTTTAAATCTGTAGCTGTTGTGGTTCTGATGGATTTGGATTGTATGAGGTGGAACATGTCCATCAATACCTGATTGGACATGGCCTTGTACATCAGGCACAGATCACCCCTAAGTAGGCAGTATGCTATGGAATAGAGCATGAGTTACTTTAGTCTGGCAGCATATGAAAGTTGTTGGAGACCCTTGATCCTCTTGGTGATGTACTTATGGGGTCACCCTATCTGTTGCAAGTGCCAGGTGAGGTACATACCAAATGGGGCATAGTACACAGTCATGGGCCTGATAAGGGAGGAGTATAGGGGTACAATGACCCCTTTTGATCTGGATGTGAATCCCTTCATGATAAGGTGGGCAAGGTAGAAAGTCTATCCAACCACTTTGGCAACATGGGTGTCAAATGAGAGGTCAGTATCGATCAGTGTCACCAGGTCTCCGATTACTTTGTCTGTACTCAGTGGGTTACTGTCTATGTGATAATATGTGGGTACCTTGTCCGTCCGAAAGGTTATGACTATACATTACATGGCATGCAGTTTAAGGCCATGACTCTGGCACCAGTTGGTGTCCATGAGGCCTTTCAGTAGGATGCATGTGCCAGCTGGTGTATCGATTATGGCGCCTAGTATGCAGTCATCTTTGAACATTGTCAGCCACTACCCTCCCATGTCTGCTTCCACATCAGAGAAATATATGCCGAACATGAGCGGTCCCAGGACAGAGCCCTGTGGGACACCACTTGTGACTGGCTCTGAGTCTGACATGGCACCAGTGAGTTTGACTTTAGGGTTTCTATCCGTTAGCCGGTTTGCAACCCATCTTGTGACATATGGATTTACATTTCAGCTGTTGATCATGTCTATGATGCCAGAGTGAGGTATTGTGTCGAAAGCCATAGGTAAGTCCAGGTAGGCTGTATGGACCGCTGTGCCCTCGTCAATGGCTCTAGTGACTGATTTGAAAAGGTCAACCAGGTTCATAAGGCAGAATCTGCCCTCTACAAAGCCAAACCGGGTGGGATCAAGTGTCTAAGTCCCCAATGTCTCTGTGTACGAGTTCCATAATGATCCTTTCCATAGCATTGCAGACCAGGCTGATTAAGCTTATGGGGTGGTAGTTACCAGGGTCTGTAGAGGTGCCTCCTTTGTGGAGTGGGACTACTGTTGCTGTATGCCAGTGTCCAGGTACATATGCTGTAGTAAGGCTACGGTTGAATAGCATTTAATGTGCGTGTGTAGCTCCTCTTGGAGTTCACGCAGCATGCAACCTGCAATACTGTCAGGTCCCATTGATGCTGTGTTTATTGCTTTGCTGAGGGTGGTTCCCGGCTGGACATCTGAGATGACAGGGAGGTTACAGTCAGCTGGGATAAGTAATTCCTCATGTGTGGGTGAGGGAGGGGAGAAATCTGCACTGAACCTGTCTGCCAGAATGTTGGCATTATCTGTGTGTTCAGTGTAGCTTTTGTCACTGTGAACTAACTTTGACCATATCTGAGGGTTCCCACCCAGGTGTGTAACATAGCAGAAGAAGGCCTTGTGGTTATCTGTAGTGTCCATAGCAATGTCCCTCTCATTGTTAGCCTTGCATGTTTGTACGACAAAACATATCTTTCTACTAGTGCTGATCAGAGATGCCTTAGCTCTATGGAATTCTGCTCTGCCGTGCAGTAGCTACCTTCTGTTGGTATACAATTTGTTCAATGCTGGGGTCCACCAGACAGGACGCCTGCCCTTGGTGGAGAGGGTCTTGGTTTTATTTGGGATTGCATGATCCATGCATTCTTGGAGATGTCTGTAGAAAGCATATGTGAAGGTGTCTGCATTGTGGGATGTGGTTTCCACTGGTCCAGTGGGCATAAAGGATACCAACTCAGTTATAAGAAGTGTAAAGTCGGCATGTGAGAGGTTTCCCACTGTAGTCTTTTATGTTGTGGGGGAGGTGGGATATGTATATCCAGGGGATTAGTCTGTGGTCAGATGTGACTAGTGAGGGGTATACTTCCGGTGTGTAGCACATTGTCCCCATGGTTGTGATGATCAGGACTAGTATATTATCTCCCCTTGTGGAAGAGGTGACTAGCTGTTCCACTGCATTTGACTTAGTGAATTCTGGGAACCTTTGGGCTAGGGTGTTTGGGGTAGAATAATGCACCCAGTGTATGTTAGGGTAGTTGAAGTCTCCCAATATGATGGTGTGTGGTGGGACATTCATATCCTCCAATGTCTTCAGGAAGGCTGACTGTGGTTCCTGAGATTGGGAGGGTGGTCTGTAACATGCTACCAGTTGTATAGCAGGTTTGCCTATGGTTATCTGCACCTGGATGGTCTCTGATGCTTCATGTGTTGCCACTAACCTGGAGGTGTGGGTGTCCTTCATGAATATGGACACACTCCTCCCTTTTTATTTTGTCCTGAGTCCTGGGGCCAAAAACATGATACGGGTATAGCCTGGTACCGCTGGTGTGCTCTCAGGAGCCTTGAACCAGGTTTTCACTTACTGCACAGACACCAAGATTGGTAGAATATGTACGTACAGATATATGTAATACACACATACATATATAGATATATGTAGATACATATACATATACAGATAGATCTGACTGACAACAGATATGTCTGTATATGACTATCTCTCTCTCTGTCTCACCCCTCTCACTCTCACTCTCCTCTGTCTCTCTCTCACTCTCCCCTCTCTCCCCACATCTATATGTATATATGTACATCTATATATACATATTATATACATATATACAAATATATATATATATATATATATATATATATATATATATATATATATATATATACATCAATATATATATATATATATATATATATATATATATATATATATATATATATATATATATACTGTGTGAGGCACATGTGTGCAGATGCCTTGCAACAGGTGCCTGGTGTCAAAGGCATGGAGTGAACACCAGTGTGGATACTGGAGTACCATACCCCATTCAAAAACACTGACACCAGTAACCACCACATATGTGCATGCCTGCCACCACTGCATGTGTCAGGGGGGAACAGGGGCAACAAGTATACAATAGGCACCCCATTGATATACACAGTGGCACACTAGTCCTGTAATACCTGTACATGGAATGTGTCAGCGGACATGGTGTGTCAGCTATGGACATGTAGGTCACTGTACCCCTCCACACCCCATAATGTCCTACATGGTATGTACCTCCCATGACAGCTACAGATATGGAGAAGGACACAGACATATGCAAGTAACTGTGTGAATGCACTCAAACACAATACCTATGCAGAGTGACTGACAAGACCACAGAACGCACACAGACTACCTACATAGAGGTTACCACTGCTTGATATACATAGTTCGGTCACACCCATGACAGTTGTCTAACAACCATGGTAACACCTCCAACATCCACAACACAAATTATCTATGTCTGTCGTCCTTGTCACTGCAGTATAGAGCACATGGTGGAGGCACAGGACCCTACCCACAGATATGACATACCCTGTAGTAGACCACACAGAATTAAGAAGCAAGGCGCCCCATGAGTAGATGTCAGACATACTACTGCTGAATGTTATGCACATAGGTAATATGCCATATGAGTCACCCTGTGTAACTGTTTGTAAGGAGCAGGTATGAGCATAACACATGTATCACAAGGGGCAGGGTTGCATAACAGTATGCTGCTGTAGGCCCAGGGCCAAAAGCACACTAGCTACTTAAGACACAATGCACACCCATGAACACATTGCAAATGAAATATGTGAGGTGGAATGAGTGTGCCAGTGACTGGGTGCATGTTGTGTACTGGTGTGATTGCTCACCATGACTGTCTGTCTGTCATGGTAGTGTGTGTCCTTGGTGTGAGGCCAGAGACAGGTGTGTGAGGTATTGCGATCAACACATACTACATTGCCATATGTTGTGCTGTGTTACCCTGTATGTCACTGTGGTGTAGGTAGGGTTATGGCAAGTAAGAGTAGTGTGCATTACCAGTGAAATATGTAGTGTGCATTGTGTGCAGTGCATGGGCTGATAATGTTCCCCATACAGTACCTTGATACAAACCCCCAGTGTGAGGTTGTGTATTGTACCTGAAACAGTGTGTTGACTGCTGCAGTATACTAGTCTGTCGTATGGACTGTGCCAGGTACTGTTGCACAGTTGTCGGATGAGCACTGATATCTGGTCATTTACATGTGTATCCCCCAATAGACAGACAGATGCTATATATGGTGGTTAAGTTATATCACTGCAGTCAAGTATTATGTGTATTATGTGTGTCATAGTTTGCTGACAGATATTGCTGACATATTTTCCTTCTCCTTTTCAGGGCTATGGTTCACCAGCGGAACCCTGTCTACTCCGCTGCAGAGGAGGAAGAGATACACCAGAGCCTGGTGCGGGATTTCGCTGTACTCTTTTCCCGCACCAGCCAGAACCAGCAGGAGAGGGCTGCACTGTGGCAAGACCTGGTCCGTCGGGTAAAACATAGGCACACATAACCGGACATATGAGCAGGTATGCCATCACTGCAGTGATTTAATTAGAAATGTCCATCAGCGTGCGTCGGATATCCAGAGGCAGCAGCTTGCCACAGGTGGTGGGGTGTCTAGACATCCCCCCTCACCAGACTGGAGGGACTACTCCTAAGTGTTGTGGCTCCAGCTCAACAGGAACAGCAGCAGCATACATGTGTAATGATGGAGGCTGGAGCCACACAGCAGCAGGACACGAAGTGTGCAGGTAACATCCCATGTGCATAGTTGACCATTCTGTACACTGTTAAGTTATGTATGTGTGAGATGTGTCCTCATTTTGTAGCTGTAATCTTGGTAATTATTGTGCAAGAGTGATATCCTCAATATCAGCAGTACACCTGTGGAAGCTAACTGTTGCACTACTGAACTGTATCATGCCCACAGTATCAATGGCACAGCTGTGCCCACTGACAATAAATGTCTCTTTTCTGCAGGTCCCTCTGGTGTAACAGCAAGGCAGCCTATCCATGCCGGTGAGTGTGTAATACCATTACCTTCAATACTCTTGATACTAACAGTAATAATAGGCTGAAGCAGTAATGCTATGTGTTTGATTGCAGGTGTGTTTGTGTCTGTGGGTTGATATCTCATATACTGAGGTGTGTGCATGTGTGCATGTGTGCATGTGCCCATGTGTGCATGTGTGCATGTGTGCATGTGCCCATGTGCCCATGTGCACATGTGCACATGTGTGCATGTGTGCATGTGTGCATGTGTGCATGTGTGTATCAGTGGTGACATTGTGTACACATCGTTAACTGTGTTTCCTGTCTTACTCCCACAGGTTCTGGTGCTGCTCTGGTGTTGTGCAGCAAGGAACCTGAATCAGCTGCTGTGGATAGTGATAATGATGATACCTGTGTAATAGCACAGGTAGGTGTGCCAGGGTCCATCATTGGTCAGCCAATTGACACTACACAGCTGTCGACCCCATCAATGTGCAAAAGTCAGATGTGAATCCCTTCATGATAAGGTGGGCAAGGTAGAAAGTCTATCCAACCACTTTGGCAACATGGGTGTCAAATGAGAGGTCAGTATCGATCAGTGTCACCAGGTCTCCGATTACTTTGCCTGTACTCAGTGGGTTACTGTCTATGTGATAATATGTGGGTACCTTGTCCGTCCGAAAGGTTATGACTATACATTACATGGCATGCAGTTTAAGGCCATGACTCCGGCACCAGTTGGTGTCCATGAGGCCTTTCAGTAGGATGCATGTGTCAGCTAGTGTATCGATTATGGCGCCTAGTATGCAGTCATCTTTGAACATTGTCAGCCACTACCCTCCCATGTCTGCTTCCACATCAGAGAAATATATGCCGAACATGAGCGGTCCCAGGACAGAGCCCTGTGGGACACCACTTGTGACTGGCTTTGAGTCTGACATGGCACCAGTGAGTTTGAGTTTAGGGTTTCTATCCGTTAGCCGGTTTGCAACCCATCTTGTGACATATGGATTTACATTTCAGCTGTTGATCATGTCTATGATGCCAGAGTGAGGTATTGTGTCGAAAGCCATAGGTAAGTCCAGGTAGGCTGTATGGACCGCTGTGCCCTCGTCAATGGCTCTAGTGACTGATTTGAAAAGGTCAACCAGGTTCATAAGGCAGAATCTGCCCTCTACAAAGCCAAACCGGGTGGGATCAAGTGTCTAAGTCCCCAATGTCTCTGTGTACGAGTTCCATAATGATCCTTTCCATAGCATTGCAGACCAGGCTGGTTAAGCTTATGGGGCGGTAGTTACCAGGGTCAGTAGAGGTGCCTCCTTGTGGAGTGGGACTACTGTTGCTGTATGCCAGTGTCCCGGTACATATGCTGTAGTAAGGCTACGGGTGAAATAGCATTTAATGTGCAGGTAGCTCCTCTTGAGTTCACGTAGCATGCAACCTGCAATACTGTCAGGTCCCATTGATGCTGTGTTTACAGCTTTGCTGAGGGTGGTTCCCAGCTGGACATCTGAGATGACAGGGAGGTTACAGTCAGCTGGGATAAGTAATTCCTCATGTGTGGGTGAGGGAGGGGAGAAATCTGCACTGAACCTGTCTGCCAGAATGTTGGCATTATCTGTGTGTTCAGTGTAGCTTTTGTCACTGTGAACTAACTTTGAACATATCTGAGGGTTTCCACCCAGGTGTCTAACATAGCAGAAGAAGGCCTTGTGGTTACCTGTAGTGTCCATAGCAATGTCCCTCTCATTGTTGGCCTTGCATGTTTGTAAGACAGAACGTATCTTTCTACTAGTGCTGATCAGAGATGCCTTATCTCTATGGAATTCTCCTCTGCCGTGCAATAGCTACCTTCTGTTGTTATACAATTTTTTCATGACTGGGGTCCAGCAGACAGAACATCTGCCCTTGGTGGAGAGGGTCTTGGTTTTATTTGGGATTGCATGATCCATGCATTCTTGGAGATGTCCGTAGAAAGCATATGTGAAGGTGTCTGCATTGTAGGATATGGTTTCCACTGGCCCAGTGGGCTTAAAGGATACCAACTCAGTTTTAAGAAGTGTAAAGTCGGCATGTGAGAGGTTTCCCACTGTAGTCTTTTGTTGTGGGGAGGTGGGATATGTATATCCAGGGGGATTAGTCTGTGGTCAGATGTGACTAGTGAGGGGTATACTTCCGATGTGTAGCACATTGTCCCCATGTTTGTGATGATCAGGTCTAGTATATTATCTTCCCTTGTGGGAGAGGTGACTAGCTGTTCCATTGCATTTGACTTAGTGAATTCTGGGAACCTTTGGGCTAGGGTGTTTGGGGTAGAATAATGCACCCAGTGTATGTTAGGGTAGTTGAAGTCTCCCAATATGATGGTGTGTGGTGGGACATTCATATCCTCCAATGTCTTCAGGAAGGCTGACTGTGGTTCCTGAGATTGGGAGGGTGGTCTGTAACATGCTACCAGTTGTATAGCAGGTTTGCCTATGGTTATCTGCACCTGGATGGTCTCTGATGCTTCATGTGTTGCCACTAACCTGGAGGTGTGGGTGTCCTTCATGAATATGGACACACCCCCTCCCTTTTTATTTTGTCCTGAGTCCTGGGGCCAAAAAACATGATACGGGGTATAGCCTGGTACCGCTGGTGTGCTCTCAGGAGCCTTGAACCAGGTTTTCACTTACTGCACAGACATCAAGATTGGTAGAATATGTACGTACAGATATATGTAATACACACATACATATATAGATATATGTAGATACATATACATATACAGATAGATCTGACTGACAACAGATATGTCTGTATATGACTATCTCTCTCTCTCTGTCTCACCCCCTCTCACTCTCACTCTCCCTCTATCTCTCACTCTCCCTCTCTCTCCCTACATCTATATGTATATATGTACATCTATATATGCATATTATATACATAATATAGGCCTTATATATATATATATATATATGTATATATATATATATATATGTGCAGATATAAACATCAATATATATATATATATATATATATATATATATATATATATATATATATATATATATATACTGTGCTGAGGCACATGTGTGCCGGATGTCTTTGGCGCAGGTGCCTGAGTGTGTCAAAGGCATGGGCAGACGCCGGGTGCTTGGATACTGGAGTACCATACCCCATTCAAAAACACTGACACCCAGTAACCACCACATATGTGCATGCCTGCCACCACTGCACAGCATGTCCAGAAAAACAGGGGAACATAAGAGGTATACAATAGAGCTGCCCCATTATTATACACAGTGGCACACTAGTCCTGTAATACCTGTACATGGGAATGATGTCAGCGGACATGGTGTGTAATACAGGCTATGGACATGTGAGGTCACTGTGCCCCTCCACACCCCACAATGTGTCACCTATGGTATGTGTACCTCCCATGACAGCTGACAGATATGGAGAAGGACACAGACATACATGCAAAGTAACTGTGTCAATGTGCACCTCAAACACAATACCTATGCCAGAGTGACTTGGACAAGACCACAAGAACGCAGTTACTGACTACCTAAGCATAGAGGTTACCACTGCTGGATATACATAGTTCGGTCACACCCATGACCCGGTTGTCTAACAACCATGGTAACACCTCCAACATCACAACACAAATTACCTATGTCTGTAAGTCGCTGTCACTGCAGTATAGAGCACATGGTGGAGGCACAGGACCCTACCCACAGATATGACACATACCCTGTAGTAGACCACACAGAATTAAGAAGCTAAAGGCGCCCCATGAGTAGATGTCAGACATACTACTGCTGAATGTTACAGTGCATAGGTAATATGCCATATGAGTCACCCACTGTGTAACTGTTTGTAAGGAGGCGAGTACGATCATAACACTTTATGCTATCTGAAGGGGCAGGGTTGCATAACAGTATGCTGCTGCTAGGCCCAGGGCCAAAAGCACACTATACCTAAGACACAATGCACACCCATGAACACATTGCAAAACGAAATATGTGAGGTGGAATGGGTGTGCCAGTGACTGGGTGCATGTTGTGTACTGGTGTGATTGCTCCACCATGACTGTCTGTCTGTCATGGTGCCGTGTATCCTTGGTGTGAGGCCAGAGACAGGTGTGTGAGGTATTGCGATAAACACATACTACATTGCCATATGTTGTGCTGTGTTACCCTGTATGTCACTGTGGTGTAGGTAGGGTTATGGCAAGTAAGAGTAGTGTGCATTACCAGTGAAATATGTAGTGTGCATTGTGTGCAGTGCATGGGCTGATAATGTTCCCCATACAGTACCTTGATACAAACCCCCAGTGTGAGGTTGTGTATTGTACCTGAAACAGTGTGTTGACTGCTGCAGTATACTAGTCTGTCATATGGAATGTGCCAGGTACTGTTGCACAGTTGTCGGATGAGCACTGATATCTGGTCATTTACATGTGTATCCCCCAATAGACAGACAGATGCTATATATGGTGGTTAGATTATATCACTGCAGTCGAGTATTATGTGTATTATGTGTGTCATAGTTTGCTGACAGATATTGCTGACTTATATTTTCCTTCTCCTTTCAGGGCTATGGTTCACCAAGCGGAACCCTGTCTACTCCGCTGCAGAAGAGGAAGAGATACACAGAGCCTGAGTGGGATTTCGCTGTACTCTTTTCCCGCACCAGCCAGAACCAGCAGGAGAGGGCTGCACTGTAGCAGGACCTGGTCCGTCGAGGTAAAACATAGGCACATAACCCGGACATATGAGCAGGTATGCCATCACTGCAGTGATTTAATTAAATGTCCATCAGCGTGCGTCGGATATCCAGGGCAGCAGCTTGCCACAGGTGGTGGGGTGTCTAGACATCCCCCCTCACCAGACTGGAGGGACTACTCCTAAGTGTTGTGGCTCCAGCTCAACAGGAACAGCAGCAGCATACATGTGTAATGATGGAGGCTGGAGCCACACAGCAGCAGGACACGGCGTGCAGGTAACATCCCATGTGCATAGTTGACCATTCTGTACACTGTTAGGTTATGTATGTGTGAGATGTGTCCTCATTTTGTAGCTGTAATCTTGGTAGTATTGTGCAAGTGATATCCTCAATATCAGCAGTACACCTGTGGAAGCTAACTGTTGCACTACTGAACTGTATCATGCCCACAGTATCAATGGCACAGCTGTGCCCACTGACAATAATGACTCTTTTCTGCAGGTCCCTCTGGTGTAACAGCAAGGCAGCCTATCCATGCCGGTGAGTGTGTAATACCATTACCTTCAATACTCTTGATACTAACAGTAATAATAGGCTGAAGCAGTAATGCTATGTGTTTGATTGCAGGTGTGTTTGTGTCTGTGGGTTGATATCTCATATACTGAGGTGTGTGCATGTGTGCATGTGTGCATGTGCCCATGTGTGCATGTGTGCATGTGTGCATGTGCCCATGTGCATGTGTGCATGTGTGTATGTGCACATGTGTACAGCTATATGCATGTGTGCATGTGTGCATATATTGTGCATGTGTGTATCAGTGGTGACATTGTGTACACATCGTTAACTGTGTTTCCTGTCTTACTCCCACAGGTTCTGGTGCTGCTCTGGTGTTGTGCAGCAAGGAACCTGAATCAGCTGCTGTGGATAGTGATAATGATGATACCTGTGTAATAGCACAGGTAGGTGTGCCAGGGTCCATCATTGGTCAGCCAATTGACACTACACAGCTGTCGACCCCATCAATGTGCACAGTCAACCTGCCAATACATCCTTTGTCACCAGTGTCCCTAGGTGATGGACAGGATACAGTGGGCATTCACCAGGGTAATGCAGTATCGGTGGCACATGCATCCCCCACAGCAGCCATGGCCAGGGTCCTGACATGGTACCACACAGGCAGACGTCCAGGGATTCTCGTGGGAGCATCCGTGGGCATACCACCCCTGTCAGATGTGCCCACAGAGGTCTTTCAACCTCAGCTATGTTTCGGGCTGTAATGCAGGCACAGTCACGTATGGAACGGTACACCAGACAGGGTCTGAGGGAGCTGAGAGCATGTCGCACAGCCATGAGTGACAGTATGCGTGATGTTGCGGCTGCCATCCATAACTTCACCGAGGTTATTGACAGACATTGGGGGGACACATTAGATCTGTTCCACAACTACATGTCCATGAGCCAGGGCAATGTTGGACAGTTGAGGCATCGACGTGGCCATATGCCAGCAACAGCAGCAGCTGGCAGCCATCGGGGTCTGTGCTGTCATCAGACCGCCCCAGGAGACCACATGCACATGGCGCTGGACAGTCCCAACAGGGACCTGTCTCCAGTCACCAACCACCTGCTTCTGATGACAGTACCCAGTCTGGCTTAGTACCTGATACGGTCCATAGCACCCCTGCCAGGCACAGGTACCATGTCAGTGGCCACAGACAGTGATCTGTATGACCTGGCAGGTACAGTCTGTGGCTGTCCACAAACACCTGTATATGGCAGCCATGAGGTGGGACTGTGTGCATTCATACACACATGCAAAGTGATAACACCTAGGGCTAACGCATACACGCACACACTGCATCAACATTGCCCCATCTTGTACTGCTGTCCCTCATCAACACACACACACAGACATGGCAATTGGTTGTATCAGTGGCAGACTCAGGCATACCAGCTACACACCCTGTGCATATGATGAAACTGTGCCACCTCCTGCAATATGTAAAATCGGTGCATGAACAGGTTTACATGGTGCTAATGCACAGGGTGACTACATAGAGGTGTTGTAATAGTATGATGTTGACAACAGTACAGTGTAATGATATCATTGTGGGTATATACCAGCATGCCTGATGCAGTTACAGCATGAATGTCATTGTATTGTTTTGTACACCCATAGTAATTACCACAGTGTTCTGTCTGCACATCTTTGCATACTGGTGATGAGGCTG
Source organism: Protopterus annectens (assembly GCF_019279795.1). NCBI lineage: Eukaryota > Metazoa > Chordata > Ceratodontiformes > Protopteridae > Protopterus > Protopterus annectens. The sequence goes on from NC_056727.1 coordinate 351,463,349, forward strand.
TCAATGGATGGCCACCTACATAGATAGCACAGGGGATACAACAATGTACATATTGATACTCAATAATGGTCATGTCAACTGCGAGTTGCATGCTGTCCACACACGACTCTGCAATGTGGATGTTTCAGGATGTTGATATCTGTGCAGTACTACACAACAGGTTCAAGGCTCACAAGAGCACACTAGCACTACAAGGTCACACCTCATACCATGCATGGCAGCACCAAAACACAGAACTAACTATGACAGGAGGGAGAGTGTTCATACATGTCAAGGATACTGTGGTGCCAGGACAGGTAGCATACATCATACTAAGTCTGGAACTGCTGAGTGAGGGCTCAGTGTCTGTTATTTGACATATGTATTATTACAGGTATGAGCACTTGGGTATCAGGTCAGTTATTCAACATTATGAAGGTACGTGGTCTATGCACTTGTGTGGGGTGCGGCTGGACCCAGCCCATCTGACCTGTGAATGTCTGGGTACTGGCTTATAGTGCCTGCATATATGCACTGTTACCTACTGGAAGTCATGCACCTTGTTTTTTGTAGCATAGTCTACATACAGACCTGCTGACTGTAGCTTTGTTTGTATGCATGTTTGCCTGTTATGTTCCTGAAACACTGATTCCACTTGCAGTGCAGATTTACAGGGCCTCTGTGGATCCCTAGTGACATCTGTATTGCTTACTGTACTGATGTCCATGTCTCACTTGACAGAACATCATGGTTTGTCCTGTTTGCATGTAGCTTGCCTGTAACACATTGCATATGACTTACCTCACATTTGCTCAAGACAGCATTCATATATGCCAGCACTAACAAATCAGGAGCACTACACCCTCACATAGTCACCTTGAGTACCTTGTTCCCCATTGGGCCTATGTGTCGTTACTTAGTATGGGAGTCACAATGCTATGGTAGCATGTGCAAAGGTCACCTGTCAATCTACTCTCAGGTCCAGTTGGTGAATCTGTGAGTCATGTGGCAATGTTACAGCTGCCTCATGTACACAGACAACCTTCTCCCCTTCCCATACACATACATCACATGTGAGAGATGCAACCACATAGCCAAACTGGGGGCTAAGCTCTGTTAACTCAGCACTGGCATTCCCTGTCAGGTGGAGTGGGATACTACAGTGAATACAGTACCAGTCTCCCATAGATCTGCCATGACCACAATCCAAACACAGAAACACACAGGTATATTATTGGACTCTCAGAATAGCATCCTGCCTGAGCAGCTGACACCTGCAAAGCAGACACACAAGCAAACTTTAAGCCAGAGCAGAGCACATGCAACACATAGCTCACAAAGCCTGTGTGCCAAACAGTCACAGGCCATATGGCTTGACAACACACCTGCTACAGTTGTATGAGGTAACTCTATCGTCAGGTACACTGAGGTCCTGCTCACCAGGCTGAACAAGGTGACGGTCATGCTGAGCTGCCCGTCGGGCACTATGATCCACCACATAATACAAGCATACCGGTCACTCCAAGGCATGTAGAAGTATGACTCAGTCATTGTCTGTGCCAGTGTGTATGACCTCTGATGCACCTCCCTGGACTACATGTTAGAGGACTGAGCTTGTGGCACAGGCTGGTATGACCCTGACCTTGAGTAGCATCTCACCCTCACCAAGAATGCTGCCACAATATGTAGACAGGATCATCAGTTTCTGCAATTAACATATGTTTCAGTGACATTCAAAGGGGATCCAATGCCTGTCAGTGTGGGATTACATGCTGGACAAGCCACATTGCTTTGCTTGGGACAGCTTGCACCTGTCACCCATGGGCCGTTGTATATTGGCAGAGGCTGTTGCTACACACATAGTGCCTTTGTATGCAAGGCTGACATTACATAGCCACCTACACAGGTATCACACGAGAAGGACACTAATAGAAATGCTACTCAACAGCAGCAGTGTAAACGTCAAGATGCATACAGTGGAAACTGTCCTTAGCATGGGGTACAGCAATATCCATGCAGTAACAGACTCCTGGTACAAGGCTCCCAGGTGCACATCATCAGTGCCAGGTCATTCCTGATACCATGCTTGTCATCCCCTACACATGCACCACACCAGAACAGGGGGGATGTATCCAAAGGCACCTCAGATACACACACCCCCAGGTTGGTGGCACTGCACAAAGCATCAGAGCCTATCCATGTGCAACTAACAGTGGCTTAGACTGCCTTCAGATTCATAGCCTGGCGCACACCACACTCCAATACCCAGGAAACCCACTTGGCCTTCCTGACAACACTGGGAATATGACGGTCTCTACACACACCATTATATGGTTGTACTGCGACTACCCAAACATAGAGTGTGAGCATTACTCTAGCGCCAAGACCCTATCTGAAGAGTTCTTATCATTCATTCCCTGCATTGCTATGGAACAACTTGTTACCACTCCCACAAGAGGTGACAACAGGATGCACCTGTTCATCACCAACATGTGGTCTATATGCTCCAGACCAGTCATGTATCCCTCGCTGGTGGGATGACACCATCTACAACCCACACTGTCTAGTCACATACCACATGCAGCCCCTGCACAGAACACCACAGTCATACAGTTATCTGATGCATATCCCATGTATTCACATGAGGCAGGCTTCGGACATGGGAACTATTGCAGTTCACAGGTACATATGTGTAGGTGGCACACACATACATCATGTGTGCAGTGACATTACTGATATAATATATGTCGTGCAATATTGGGAACAACACCCCACACACATGGACAAACTGTGTGACAAAACTACATATGGCATTTGTAGGATACAAACCCCTACCTAACTATGTTATAACACTTGTGAGGGACGCAGTAGCAGAGTGTGCTATTTGCATTACTGGGGGGGATTGCTTTCTTCTGCTGTACTTATAGGGTGCTGACATCATCAGTGTTTAGACAGTGGAATATGCAGCATGTGTTGTGTAGTAATAGTTGCCAAAAGGGACATTTCTCTTACACATGGAATTGCACACACTACTCCCCCACACACATTGCGCACTTGCAGGATTCAAACCCCTACCTAATTATGTTATGACACTTGTGAGAGACGCAGTAGCAGAGCACACTATTTGCATTACTGGGAGGATTGCTTTCTCCTGCTGTACTTATAGGGTGCTGACATCATCAGTGTTTAGACAGTGGAATTTGCAGCATGTATTGTGTAGTAATAGTTGCCAAAAGGGACATTTCTCTTACACATGGAATTGCATACACTACTCCCCCACACACATTCACACACACACTGAGCACTTGCAGGATTCAAACCCCTATCTAACTATGCTATGCCACTTGTTAGAGATGCAGTAGCGGAGCGCACTATTCACATTACTGGGTGCAACTTCTGCTCCTGACATATGTATAGTGTGCTGACATCATTATGGATGAAGAGGTATGTACATCTGTTACTATCCATCAGTACAGGGGAGAGCATATCTATGCATTAACTTTGCACAGGCACAGTGGCCTACTGTACTGTGGAGGCAGATGCCAAATACACTGTGGCTAGCCTTCTGTATTCCCTAGGGACAACAGTCTAGTATTGCACTCTACGGCCATATGTTTACCTGTCAGATGCAAGTATCTGTTGCTCATATACTGTTTGTGGGTCTTTATTGCCATAGCCTTCCCTGTCTCTATAAACAATGTGTGTACTGTGGGAGATGTTTGCATATGAGTGGGATCCAGTACTTTACTTATGTCTCTGTTGTAACTTCACTGTGTGCACTGGGCAGATGTCTGTATTGTGGGAGGTTCATGTGTTAACACATAAAAATGCCAGATATGTGTGTGCAACTGCTGAACTGTGACATGGCCTAAGTGTGTGAGCATGCCCAGTTCACAGTTTGTATGGCTTCTTGACTGACACGTCTCATTTATCTAAGTGTGCGAGCATGCCCAGTGTAACCTTTCCTTATGTCGGGATCTGTGGACCACCACATTTGTGTTTGTGTGTGAACGCCATCTATATATCACATGTACAGTTGAGTGTTGGACATCAGGTTGTGTTCTTACTGCCCAACTGCTTTGTGTCTGAACCTAACAGGCAATATGCTGTGCCTGCAGGGTCGCCATGGGATAGTTTGCATACAGTTGTCATCATCCTTTCCTGCTGACCAAACAGTTGTATTGTAGGTATAGTGTACTGGTGCAGAACTTTCACTGTGGTGGACGTATAATCGGTTTCAGTCCTATCACAAGCTTGTATATTTATAGTGAGCACACCAGACTGGTTGAGGGCAAGTTGTGCAGATATGACCATGTTGCATTTTCTTCAGATATGGACAGCATAGTACATGATTGTCCGACATTGTTAATGTATTCCACAACTTGTGTGGACGGTGACAAACAATGGCCATGTGCCCTGAATCCATTTGTAATGCTAGTCAGAGGGGTTTGTCCTTCAACACACATTTACTGGTGTATGCCATGACATATGTCACGGTTGGTGTGCTGTGCCTCTAATAGGCCATTGACATACAGGTGATATCCAGGGTACACCTACCATCTCCCATCCAGTCATCATGATTCCCTCTGGATGACAGTCACTGAGGACTCCTGGATATCCTGTAGTGGGAGTTTAGTTGTGAGTGGAGTGGCGTCTGGGTTATGAACAATCGATTTTAACATGTCCTGTTTATGTCTGTGCTGGGGTTCAGGCCTGCCAGCTGCATAGGTCACCAGCATTCAGTGTTTACATGGTGCCAAATGTCCACTGATACCAGGTTGGTCATGGCTCTATACATCAGGCACAGTTCACCTCAGCCAGGCAGTACTTGTATGGCACTGTGTGAGCTGCAGTTTCTTTAATCCAAGTGACACATGGCATCTGTTACAGCTCTCTGATCCTCCCTGGTGGGGTATTTGTGTGGTCTTTCCAGTTGCTGCAGGTGTCTGCTACGGTACATCCCTGAAGGGCCATTGTACACAATTGTGAGGCTGCTGATGGATGACTGGAGAAGCACATTGACCTACCCTAACCAAGCTGTGCTTACCTTCATGATTAGGTGGGTATATGATATGTTTCTGTAACCACTACAGACACATGGTTGTCACATGCAGGATATCTATCACCTTGTGTCCCCAGGTCTCTTATTGCTCCTGATGTACTTACTGGGTTAACACCTATGTAATAATTTCTGGCCATGTACTGTGTTTCCACAGGGGTTGACTATACACTATTCTGCATTTAGCTTATTGACATGGCTGTGGCACCAGTTGTCTGTTTCTATGTGTGCCTTTTGTAGGTTGCTTGTGTCAGCTGGAAGGTCCGATATGGTGGGCAGTTTGTAGTCCTCTGTGAACCTGTTCAGACAGAGTCTTTCCATGTTGGCCTGTACCTATGTGACATATATAGCATACAAGAGAGGTCCCAGGACCATGCCTTGTGGGATGCCAGTTGTACCTGGTTTGCAGTCTGCCATGGCTGCAGCATGTCTGACCAGGTCAGTTCTGTCCTTGAGCTGGTTTGCAACGCATCTACTTGCATAGGGGTTTATAGTTAGGCTGGTGAGCTTATCTGTACTGCCCACTAGGGTATTGTATGGAAGGGTTTAGCAAGGTCCAGATAAGCTATGTGATCCACATTCCCCACATCAATGGCCTTGGTACATGTTTCACATGAGTCAGACATGTGTAAGGGGCAGGATCTGCCCTATGACAGCCACACTGTGTAGGGTCAAATGTCTGTAGGTACCCAATCTCGTTATTCATGGGATCCATGATCATCCTCTCCATTACTTTGCCAACCTAGATAGTCTGGGTTGAGGGGTGATATTTTGCAGTATCCATTCAGGCACCCCCCTTTGTGGTGTGGGACCACTGTTGCTGTGCACTGCTCTTTGGGTACATATCCTGTGGTAGGACTGATAGTGCGCAGTACTGCTATTTGCTGTTCCATTCTTCTTACAGTACTTGTTGGACACAATCCAGGACACCATCTGGTACCACTGATGCTGTGTGCTGTGCTTTGTGGATGCTGGCTGTTACCTCAGCATCTGCAATGTCAGGGTCCAGCACTCTCCTGGGATAGATATTTGGCAGTTAGGTGCTGGTGGGGAGTTGGGAAGGAATCTGTTCGGTAGGCTGTTGGCAATGTGTGTGGGTTTGGTGTATTGTTTGGCGGCGTGATATTAGAGTGCTACAGAGCATATCTGTGGATTATCACCATGGTTCCTACCATCAGGTAGGACAGCTGTGTGATAATCCTTTGTCCTGCACAATTTGTATCATCATAGGTTCATAGGTTCATACTAGGCTATCTGCCCTGGCCTTGTTTGAGCGGACTGGCGACAGACTGTGTGTGGGTCTTGACACCCTTGCAATGTACATATTATGCGTAGGGTTTACTTTACTAGATGTGACACAGGGATGGCCCCCAGTGTACACCTACTATCTCCCATGCACTTCACCAGATTTCTCTTGTTGAGTTTGAGTGTGGAGCTCAGCCTATGATGGACTGGTATTCTGTTCCAGTGTGTCAGGAGCCTCCGGGTTATGGATCTGTCCCTCCAGCACATCCTATTAATCTAAGTGTGGAGGTTCAGATATCTCACTGTGGTGTGTCTGCTGGATTAGTGGTTTCTGCAGTGGAGCATGTCCATTCATTCTGGATTGGACATGGCCTTGTACATCAGGCATACATCACCTCTGACTGGGCAGTATGTTTCTGAATTGGGCTGTGGTTTCTTCAGCCAGGCTGCAGATGTCCAATGTTTGGACCCTTTATCCTGTTGGGGGGGTACATTTGGGGTCTTTCTAACTGCTGCAGATGTAAGGTAAGGTACATCCGAACTGAGGCATTGCTGTCACGTATGTGCCTGATAAGGGAAGAGTATGGGGGCACAGTGACCTCTCTAGCTCTACATGTGCATCCTTTCATATTAAGGTGGGCAATATAGCAGGTCTTCCCTGGCCACCTTAGCAATGTGGAGTGTCACATGACATGTTACCAGTCCACTTGTGTCCCTAGGTCCCTGATTGCTTCTTCCATACATGTAATGGATTGCCACCTATGTCATACTTTATGTGGCTATTGTTACTTGCTTGTTTGGTATTTGTTGAGACATTCATACTCTGCAGTGTCTTCAGAAGGCTGGCTGGGGTACCTGGGTTTTATTATTATTGTGTGTGGTCTGTAGCGGAGGCTTCAAACAGGTACACAGTTTGAGGAGGCCCAGTGTTACATGCCTGTGGATAGTCCATGCTGCTTCTTGCTGTGTAGTACCAACCTGGGGGTGTGGTTATCCTTGATAATTACTGGTAGCCATGCACCTCCTATTATCGTGTGTTCCATGTTTGGAGCTGTAGAGCATGGTAATTGCTGAGGCATAACCTGGTAGTATTAGGGTGCTCTTCTGGGCCTTGACCCAGGTTTCTGTTACAGAACACATATTACCATTCTCCATGCTGTGGTGGGTTTGGTCTGCATGCACCTTGCAGGTTAGACTTCTGGCGTTAGGTAGCATGCGATCCAGGTTATTATCCCTTGTGCTACCTATGGTGGTGGGTTTGTGTTTCCAGACTTACCTATTCCAGGCACAGTGGGGGTGACAACAATAACTTTGCCAGTATCCACACAGACCAGGTGTGCTGGGTGCATGCCATCCCTAGCAGGGGGACATCATGTCTTGCTCAGCATGTATCAGCAGGCTGTCAGCCATGTGTTCCCCACTTGCTAGCAAGCGTACCTCAGCCAATTATTGTACTTGATCTTGTTGTCTTCATAGTGTGGCATCATGCTTGGTGAGGGGTGAGATGTTAGAGTAGGGTCTTCATGTTTGCATATACTAGATGGTGTTACATTGCTTAACACATAGCGTCATGACTCAGGTGGTTGCTGCAGGGCTGTCTCTGTCGGGATACACATACTACACTCCCTGTACATGTTTGAGAGCAGGTTGTGTCATGTTAGGCATCTCTGTTACTGTATGAGTGAGTCAGAGAGGGGTATCATTCCCAGGGTTCCTACTGAGCCAGTGTATGTGCTATCACGTTGCCTCTTTGCCAAGGCCAGGGCATACTGGGCCGCCTCGTTCTGCCTACTGCGGGCAGGCTCAGGTTGTTCCTCCTCCAAGTCCACGCTCTGCCTGCTTGTTGATGGCCTTGGCAATGGTGGGGGCTGTTTGTCCCGGCCTATGCTGGTCCTGCTGCAGCTGTTTTTAGCCAGAATCGTATTATGCCAGCATAGCGCATACCATGACAATTTGGGTACATGTAGTTTGGTGAGGTACTGCAAGCCTCCACCAGATGTGTCCAGGCACGGAACCGTGACTTGAGCAGCCCAAACACACGCTCTATTACATTCACGTGTTTGTTTGTGCATGTACCTCATTATGGCATTCCTGTTCGGGTGTGTGTGCATTTCTGATGGAGTGTCATCAGCCACGGCTCCAGTGCATATCCTGCATCCCCACTAGGTGACCCATGTGGGATGTCCCCGATGGCAAATGTCTGGTACAGCTTCATCAAATGCCAGATATGGGAATCATGCGTAGCTCCCAGGGCAATAGCACACACATTCATTATTATGCTCTGGGCATCACATACAACCTGGCAGTTGATGGAGGGAAGCCCTTTGCTGCGTTCAATGTCGCAGGCCCTACCCTGCTCACCGGCTGGTGCTTTGATGCATACTGTGCGTGCAGTCTATTGCACCCACTACCTCAGGGTATTCCGCTATTTGCTGGAAGGGGCGCTATATTGCTGGCCAATACCTTAAGGGCATTGGGAAATATACATACTCACTGACATGTGCTGACATGGCATCCAGGAACTGGTGCAGTTACCCTGGAGGCTGATGCCTGTGCATATCCCCATCATATCACCAGTTGGTCTCTGGAAGTTACCTGTTGCTAGTATTCTTAGGCCAACACATACCTTGGTTTCCACTGGGATGGAGTTCCCCTCAGTTAGTTCTGTGTGTGGCCAGTGGCGTACACAGCTCAACAATTTGCTGCAGGAGGTCTCTTTCCACTCTGCATAGCGGCTCCACTATCTCAGCTCATGTAACCCTGGTAGGTGACCCGGGCCTGTACACTCTTCTCCGTCTCCTCACTGTGGATTGTCAGGCAGCATTTGCATTGTCACCACCCTCAGCAGAAGTCTCCTATGTCTCCTTATAACAGCTTCTTATGGCAGCATCTAGCAATGTTTGGTCTGAGGTGCAGCTTTTTCCAGTTTTCCTTCTGCTGGCTTACTCCTGTCTTACAGTGTCTCTTGTAGAGAAACACTTACTGCAATGCTGTTTTGCAGTGTTTGCTGCAAGATGCTGGGCTGGGCTTGCATTCTGCCTGTTCAAGTAATTGCCTGCTTCTAATTGTTTTGCTACCTCTACTAGTATTCCCTGCTAGTTTCCTACTATTTGTTTTGCTTCGCTTTTTCCTCTCTGTTGTTTCCTCCAGGGGAGGGAGCAGTCGCTTATACCAATGCGAAAACACACTCCACGAGTGGCTACCGCAGCGTGCACACATGCTTACGCGGACTAGAATCTGCTTATTCAGTTTAAAGCATGCGCACACCAGGCGCCAAACAGGTTTACAGATCTTTAAACGTAGGCTCCTACATGCTTACTCTGCCTTCCAAATTGCTCCTCTGTCTTACTCGCTGACTCCCAGCGTGCACCGCAGCGATGCATGCACATACAACTTAAGAAACTTTGGTGTTGGCCACCCAGTGTACACCTTCCATTTCTTGACTTTCCCATGCTTATCCTGTTGACGCGCGCGTAGCGCTTGTAGGCTGATTGACATCCTTCACATACCACTTTGCTCAATAGGCTTGGCGTTTCTTCCTGACATTTCCCCTGTGAAGAGTATGGGGGCACAGTGACCTCTAGCTCTACATGTGCATCCTTTCATATTAAGGTGGGCAATATAGCAGGTCTTCCTGGCCACCTTGGCAATGTGAGAGTCACATGACATGTTACCGTCCACTTGTGTCCCTAGGTCCCTGATTACTTCTTCCATACATAATGGATTGCCACCTATGTCATACTTTGTGTGTGCCTTGTTTGGTATTTGTTGAGACATTCATACTCTGCAGTGTCTTCAGAAAGGCTGGCTGGGGTACCTGGGTTTGTGTGTGTGGTCTGTAGCAGGCTTCAAACAGGTACACAGTTTGAGCCAGTGTTACATGCCTGTGGATAGTCCATGCTGCTTCTTGCTGTGGTACCAACCTGGGGGTGTGGTTATCCTTGATAATTACTGGTAGCCACACTCCTATTGTCGTGTGTTCCATGTTTTGGAGCTGTAGAGCATGGTATGAGGCATAACCTGGTAGTATTAGGGTGCTCTTCTGGGCCTTGACCCAGGTTTCTGTTACAGAACACATATTACCATTCTCCATGCTGTGGTGGGTTTGGTCTGCATGCACCTTGCAGGTTAGACTTCTGGCGTTGGGTAGCATTACGTCCAGGTTATTATCCCTTGTGCTACCTATGGTGGTGGGTTTGTGTTTCCAGACTTACCTATTCCAGGCACAGTGGGGGTGACAACAGCCTTTGCCAGTATCCACACAGCCAGGTGTGCTGGGTGCATGCCATCCCTAGCAGGGGGACATCATGTCTTGCTCAGCATGTCAGCCCATGCTGTCAGCCATGTGTTCCCCCTTGCTAACAGCAATACCTCAGCCAATTATTGTACTTGATCTTGTTGTCTTCATAGTGTGGCATCATGCTTGGTGAGAGTGAGATGTTAGTTAGGGTCTTCATGTTTGCATATACTAGATGGTGTTACATTGCTTAACACATGGCAATCATGACTCAGGTGGTGCTGCAGGGCTGTCTCTGTCGGATGCACATACTACACTCCCTGTACATGTTTGAGAGCAGGTTGTGTCATGTTAGGCATCTCTGTTACTGTATGAGTGAGTCAGAGAGGGGTATCATTCCCAGGGTTCCTACTGAGCCAGTGTATGTGCTATGCGTTGCCTCTTTGCCAAGGCCAGGGCATACTGGGCACGCCTCGTTCTGCCTACTGCGGCAGGCTCAGGTTGTTCCTCCTCCAAGTCACGCTCTGCCTGTGATGGCCTTGGCAATGGTGGGGGGCTGTTTGTCCCGGCCCTATGCTGGTCCTGCTGCAGCTGTTTTCGCAGAATCATATTATGTAGCATAGCACATACCATGACAATTTGGGTACATGTAGTTGGTGAGTACTGCAAGCCTCCACCAGATGTGTCCAGGCACCGGAACCGTGACTTGAGCAGCCCAAACACACGCTCTATTACATTACGTGTTTGTGCGTGTACCTCATTATGGCGTTCCTGTTCGGGTGTGTGTACATTTCTGATGGGTGTCATCAGCCACGGCTCCAGTGCATATCCTGCACCCCCCACTAGGTGACCATGTGGGATGTCCCCACTGGCAAATGTCTGGTACAGCTGCATCAAATGCCAGATATGGGAATCATGGTAGCTCCCAGGGCAGCTAGCACACACATTCATTATTATGCTCTGGGCATCACACACAACCTGGCAGTTGATGGAGGGGAAGCCCTTGCGGTTAATGTAGGCCCTACCCTGCTCACCGGCTGGTGCTTTGATGCTATGTGCGTGCAGTCTATTGCACCCACTACCTCAGGGTATTCCGCTATTTGCTGGAAGGGACGCATATTGCTGGCCAATACCTTAAGGGCATTGGGGAAATATACATGCTCACTGACATGTGCTGACATGGCATCCAGGAACTGGTGCAGTACCCTGGAGGCTGATGCCTGTGATATCCCCATCATATCACCAGTTGGTCTCTGGAAGTTACCTGTTGCTAGTATTCTTAGGCCAACACATACCTTGGTTTCCACTGGGATGGGTTCCCCTCAGTTGGTTCTGTGTGTGAGGCGTGGCATGCACAGCTCAACAATTTGCTGCAGGAGGTCTCTTTCCACTCTATAGCGCTCCACTATCTCCAGCTCATGTAACCCCTGGTAGGTGACCCCGGGCCTGTACACTCTTCTCCGTCTCCTCACTGTGGATTGTCAGGCAGCATTTGCATTGTCACCACCCTCAGCAAGTCTCCTATGTCTCCTTATAACAGCTATGGCAGCCTCTAGCATGTTTGGTCTGAGTGCAGCTTTTTCAGTTTTCACTTCTACTAGCTTACTCCTGTCTTACAGTGTCTCTTGAGAGAAACATACTGCAATGCTGTTTGCAGTGTTTTAAGTGCTGGGCTGGGCTTGTATTCTGCCTGTGTAATTGCCTGCTTCTAATTGTTTTCACCTGCTACCTCTACTAGTATTCCCTGCTAGTTTCCTACTATTTGTTTTGCTTCCTTTTTCCTCTCTGTTTCCTCAGGGGGGAGCAGCGCGCATACCAGCGAAAACACACTCACAGTGGCTACCATGCGTGCACACATGCTTACACGGACTAGAATCTGCTTATTCAGTTTAAAACGCACGCACACCAGCGCAAACAGGTTTACAGATCTTTAAACAGGCTCCTACATGCTTACTCTGCCTTCCACGTGCTCACTCTGTCTTACTCGCGGCTCCCAGCGTGCACACGCGTGCATGCACATACAGCAAGAAACTTTGGTGTTGGCCACAGTGTACACCTTCCATTTCTTGACTTTCCCATGCTTATCTGTTGACACTTTTATGCTGTGTGATTGACATCCTTCACATACCACTTTGCTCCAATGAGCTTGATTTCTTCCTGACATTCCCCCCTGTAATGTCACCTATCTCCTACTCTGTTACTCCCCCTTATATAACTCTTACACTACACGGAATGTGCTCATTTGCTATGTGACAGTGTGATTCACTATCCTACCACTCATTTACATAGGATTGCCTACTAATGCTTAGTTACATGTCTTACACTCAGCTTCCCCCCTTAGCAACCACTAGACGGTGGCCATGTTGTTTTTGGTCTGCTAGTCCCGGCATTGCAAATCCATGCATTACATAAAACCCACATTTGTGGGTTTCAAGCCTTTATTTTTCTGTTTTATATAGCGCGGCCCGTTTGCACGGGGCTGCGCTGCATTTAAACCTCGCCGATCGTCGAAAAAAAAATATTTTATTTCATGTTTGCATCGGGTTACCATGCCAATGGCCACATATGTGGCCATTGGCATGCTGACTGCAACATTTGCACACTTTATTTGGAGCTGTCATGGCTCCATTGTGTTATTTGCAGTAACGTACTCAGTTGTCAACTGAGTACATTTCTGCACCTAACACGCCTCTTACATGGACTGGTTTCAGTTTTGTGGATCACTAATCTAACTCATTTGCATGGCTTTCAGCTGCAAGTGAGGTGATTAGCATATCCACGCCCTGCCTGTGTAAGAGTCGTTTTAGCTGGTCTCTTACACGGGATTTCGGGCTGTTCCTGGATCGCGATGGCTGCATGGAGTCTTACACGACTCTTAGACTCCGTGCAAGCCATCGTGAATCCTGGAAAATATCTTAAATGATCTATGCATTTAAAAAAAAAAATAAAACTTATATGGGGACTTCAGGAAAGAAGTAGCACTTTGCAAACCACTACTTAATGTGACTGTATATTTTAGTTTTTCTGTCTATTCCTTCTAGCATGTCGAGGGATCATTTGCTAATGTCCTCTCCTGCTCAGCTGGTGAACCTGGGAATATTGAGGCAATGTTACAATTGCCTCATGTACACAGACAACCCTCTCCTCCTCCCACAAACCACAAATACATGCGAGAGATGCAACTATACGGCCAAACTGGAGGCTGAGCTCTCTCAACATAGGACTGGCAAGACCAGACAGGAGGAGAAGGTAACCACACACACTATAGACCCAGTCTCACATAATACCATCACAACCTCAAATCATACACATAAACACACAAAGACATACTCGGAGGCTCTGATCAAAAATCTACCAAAACAGCAGAAGCCACCAAAGCAGACACCCAAACAACTACCACCTCAGAACACAACACCTGCAACACATAGACCACACAGTCAGAGTGTCAAGCAGTCACAGCCCTTAAGGCCAAACACAATGCCAGACACACTAGTCATTGGTGACTCCATAGTCAGACACACTGACGTCCCGCTCACCAGACTGATTAAGGAGAAGGTCACAGTAAGCTGCCTGTCGGGTGCTAGAATCCACCACATAACGCATGCACTCAGGTCTCTCAACAGCAGGTACAAGTATGACTCAATCATTGTCCACACTGGTGTTAACGACCTGAGACGTACCTCCTTGGACTACATGAAAAGAGACATAGAGGAGCTCTCTGATTATGTAGCCCAAGCAGGCATGACCCTGACCTTGAGCAGTATCCTACCTTCACCAAGAATGATGCCACAATACAGAGATAAGATGATCAGCTTTAACAATTGGCTTAAACTCTGGTGTCATTCAAAGGGGATACAATGTCTGTCTGCCCGGGATGACATGCTGGACAAGCCACGCTGCTTCCCAAGGGACGGCTTGCACTTGTCACCCCTGGGATTCCGGATTTTGGCAAAGGCTCTTGCCACCCCCATAGTGCCTTTTAGGCAAGGCTCAAATTCTAAACCTACCACCGTAGAACACAACAAAGAAAAAAACTAAGGGTAATGCTGCTCAATGCCAGAAGTCTCAACCTCAAGATGCACACGAGGCCCTTCTCAGTATGGAGAAGATCGATGTCTGTGCTGTGACAGAAACCTGGTTCAAGGCTCCTGAGAGCACCCCAGCACTATCAGGTTTTACCTCATATCATGCGTTCCGGCCCCAAAACCCGGACAATACCAAGAAAGGAGGAGGTATCCATATTCATCAGGACACCCACATCTCAAGATTGGTGGCAACGCACGATGCATCGGAAACCATCCAGGTGCAATTAACCATAGGCAAGACTGCTCTGCAATTTGTAGCATGTTACAGGCCACCTCGCAAACTCAGGAACCTCACATGGCCTTCCTGAAAACACTGGAGGGATAAATGTATCTCGAACACCATCATACTAGGTGACTTCAACTACCCTAATATAGACTGGGAACACTACTCAAGCCCAAACACTCTAGCCCAAAAGTTCCTGGAATTCATAAACTCAAATGCCATGGAACAACTAGTCACCATCCCCACAAGAGGATAAACATACTTGATCTCATCATCACGAATATGGGAGCACAATGTTCAACACCGGAAGTATACCCCTCACTGGTGAGATCAGATCACAAACTAATCTCGCTGGAGGTCCTCATCCGACCCCCACCTGAAATAAAAAAGACCACAGTAAAGAACTTCTCGAAGCCGACTTCACACTTCTAAAGACTAGTGTGGTCTCCTTTAAGGCCCCTGAGCCAGCGATAAACATTACTCAAACCACTGAATCACTTACAAATGCCTTCTACCAGCAGCTGCAGAGCTGCATGGATCAGGCAATCCCAAGCAAAACAAAGACTCTTTGTACCAAAGGCAAGCGTCCAGTCTGGTGGACCCCAGCCATAAACAAACTCTACAACAAAGGAGAAAGCTACTACAAGATAGAGCAAAATCCTTAAAGGTAAGACACCTCTTATCACTATAAGTAAAAGCTAAGAGCTCTCATAAAATCATCCAAAGCTAATTTTGAGAAAAAATAGCTAAGGACTCTAAAGACAACCATAAGGCATTCTTTAGCTATGTCAGAAACCTAGGAGGAAACTCCCAGATATGCTCAGAATTAGTTCAAAATGATGTGAAGATTACTGATCCTACAGACATTGCCAACATACTGGCTGACAGGTTCAGTGCAAACTTCTCCCCTCCCCAAAAGGAGAGAGATATCTACACCAAATGATTGTAGCCCCCCAAACATCTCTAACACCCAGGTGAGAACTGCTCTCTCCAAGGCAAAGAACACAGCATCCATGGGACCTGATGGTGTCCCCGGCTGTGTGCTCCATGAACTCAATGAGGAATTAAACCCACAGTTAGGACAGCTGTTTAATCTTAGTCTCACCTCCGGATACATACCCCAGGAAGTGGCGCACAGTGACTGTGGTCCCAGTCCACAAAGGCGGTGCCTCCACCGACCCT